>NC_135856.1:19247799-19262799 GCF_031162955.1 Sander vitreus | reverse complement strand
ATCTGCAAGATCAAATTTACTGTGTAGTCTCAATCTATTCCGGCATCATTTTGTGCACTACCTAATGCCTAACGTGTAAAAACATGGCATATATATGCTACTGCTACTTATTTAGAGAATTATGCTACAGTGGCCGATAAACAAATGCCTTGATAGAATGTGTAAGTTATTCCGTTGTCCCTATCGGTATGTATATGCTCGGAAAATAAATTTCAAACACATAATCCCGATAACCTAACCCATGATGGTAAGAGTCTGAACGTCTAATGCCAACAGTAAATACACAGATAAGTGAATAAATAGTTATCTGGAGGTTTTTGTAGGTCACAAGTCATTCCTCTCCATCTCTTCAAAGTAAGGCGTATTGCATGCCCTGGCCCAGATAGGAAGGGTGAAAGGAACCATTTCATTTACTCTTATCTGAGAAAGCGGGAGAGTGGGGGAGGGAGAGGGGGAGAGAGTCTTCACTGCAGATACCTGTGGTGAGGAGGACGTAGCACAGTCGGTTTCTATAAACGACCCTGCGAAAACTGTGCTTTTATTCATCGAAAGGTTTCGGGACATAATAATAAAGAGAGGAGGAAGGAATAATGCCTTCACACAAAACATTCACAGGGAGTGGGTGTTAAGGACTTGAATTAGTCCATGTAGGTCAGCAGGCCCGTTCTTGCTTTGAAGAATATCTGAATGTGTGTGTGTGTGTGTGTGTGTGTGTGTGTGTGTGTGTGTGTGTGTGTGTGTGTGTGTGTGTGTGTGTGTGTGTGGAGGTGTGTGTGTGTGTGTGGAGGGCTCTCTGCATCCCAGTGCATGATTACAGTCATGATTTCCAGTAAAATCACAGGATTACAGAAAAGACCACAAGAACAGTGGGGTTCAGGTGGGCTAGGCTTAAGGTGCTGACCATGATTGGCAACATCCCCGGTTCAAGTCCAGCCCGGGACCCTCCAATCATCTCTCTACTATCAACTTTTTAATAAAGGCATAACATGTCTCAAACATGTTAAAAAAAACAAAACCTGTGGGGTTCAGCAGTGACAGAGTAGGGTGGTTCTCTGTATCTCCAGTGAATCGAGGATCTAATGATTGAGTCTGCTTCACAGATTGTAAATCCCTTTAAGGCAAACTTGAGAACTGTGATTTTAGGTGATGCATGTAAATAAAATTGACTTGACGCTCCACCCTGCACTGGCCCAGGAGCAGAGTAATACCAGCTTACATTAAAAACTACCAGCAGGCTCACTCAGCCAACAAATAATCATAATATGCGGGATATCTTACAGATCTCTGTTTAACATTATTTCAAAGAGCAGAAGTAGTTACAAAACAGCTTCCTGGATGTATGCTCCAAATTCTGTGCTGGAGCTGCTTTTTCTATGGATACCAAATAATCCAAATAAACCAGTTCACCAAGTTGAAACGGTCAATTCTCAATAAAAGATCATCTTCATTCAGAGACAACTCTGTGTCACACGTGATATTTAATGCACTGCTGGCCATCAGACATACTAAGGGCATAAGGAAATATTTACACACTCAAAAAACATATATTACCTAAGCCCAGAATGACGATGATTTACTAAAAGGGTGAGATTTAGTATTGCATATCCGTAAAATCAAGGGACTTGTGAGAGATACATTTTAAAAAGAATAGTCAACATCTAACCCACAGACATCATGACTTTTAGTCCCTAGTATGGGTCAAACTCTAAAAACACTGGATCCTACATTTCCCATAATGCAAATGCCTTAGACACAAGCACAGCATTAAAGCAGTGTTTCTGTAATTTGTAGTTTACCCAAAGCTGGGATAACTGACAACATCATGAGGGTTATTTTCTCAAGACTTGACAAAGCTCCTCCAGAGTGCCCCGTTAGTGCACCTGTCATACCACAGCCATGCCAACACAAATATGAAAAATTAAAACACGTATGCTTTAATTTAGTAGATTGCTCCACAGATTCTATGATAAATGACAAATGCTTTTGATACAGCTGATGTGATAATATTGTCTTTAAAGTTCATGCTGGTCGTTACAGTTCATGCCATTTAGACTTTGAGGCTTGGTTGAGCCCAGCTTTCATACTGCACAAATATGACTCTGTCTATATATTGGTGTCTTTTGTAAAGAGCGATTGCTTTTCAAATTGTGCTGTCTGCAGCAGGCATCTGCATAATGAGGCTTCTTCTATCTCAAAAAATAAAGTAGTAAGGAAGAGAGTGACCGCCCGCATCAGCCTTTTAGAAATAGCTTTGTTTGATTTCACAGAATGAGACTGTAGACTTCACATTTTTGTTTTTATCCTCAATGTGTGATCTATTTATATTTGAGCTGGAGGAGAGAGTGTGTGTTTGTCTGTGTGTGTGTGTGTGTGTGTGTGTGTGTCTGTGTGTGTGTGTGTGCGCGTGTGTGCGTGCGTGTGTGTGTTGGTTTCTTTATTTTATGCTGATGGAGGGAAGAAGAGGACAGGGGGACAGGTTCAGGGGACAGTGTTGTGTTTAAGGGGGTATCCCTGCTGGGGTAATGTGTTTAAAATCTATTACCCCCACAGCTAGGATTAGTGTGTGCGTGTCTGTGTGTGTGTGTGTGTGTGTGTGTGTGTGTGTGTTTCCCCTAAAGACGTAATCACTATGGTAATACAAAAGCCAGTGGATTATGTGGTAGAAAAAAAATCTGGTTGATTTATACTCTGCCTTTGGTGTATACATATACAGTACACACACACACACACACACACACACACACACACACACACACACACACACACACACACACTATTGGGGAGCGAGAGAGAGAGTGTGGCCCAAATAGTTCCACTTATTTCCTCCTATGTATCCCACTACTGCTGCTGACTATATTATATTATTATATATAAATATATTGGCTGATACAGTGGTTAGCGTTGTCGTCTCACAGCAAGAAGTGTCTACACTTTCTGACTTGACATGGCTGTTTCGAGCCTTTCAATGAGAGTTTGCAGAGGCGTCTGACTGCTGACCCAACCGAGGTCTACCCTGCCTCTCCTCCGGTACATGTTGGGATATGCTCCAGAACTGGTATTAGAGCTGAGCTCAATTTGTTGGTTAATCAATAAGTCAATTGACAGCAAAAAATTGGCAATACGTTTGATAATCGATAATCGCTTCATTCATTTTTTAGCAAAAATGGCAATTATTTTCTGGTTTCAGCTTCTCCAATGTGATAGTTAGTCTTCCATGAAAGTGAACTGAGTATATCTTTGCATTTTGGGCTGTTGGTCGGACAAAACAAGTAATTTAGAGATGTCACCGTGGGACATTTTTCATTATATTCTGACAAGATGGATATATCCCTCTTTATACTTTGCTCCAATTCCCACCCGTTGTTCTATTCATTGTCCCTGCTTCTTTGCTGCTGCTATTTAAATCTGTCGATCACAAATTTAAGTTTGTCAGATGGATTACTGTAACAGGCAGAATTTCTATGTCGAAATAGTTACAGTAGCAGAAGAGCAAAGTCTTAAAAAACGTTTTTAACAATCCCACAAACAGAATTAGGTAAAGGTTCAGCTTGTATTCTGTTCTATTCTAGTCTATTCATGTGTAAACCAGTCGTATTCTCTTTCATTCATTTTCCCTATACTTTCATCCCTCAGGGGGGATATTAGTGGTATCCTTCTGAAAGTTGCCAGGGCCAGGCCTTGGTCAATAATTAATTGAAATCCCCTCATTTACTTAAGATCTTAGCTTACTCTGCCCTTGGTGATAATGGGCAAAGTTTGCACTTTGGAATAGTCAAACTGGTATTATTATGCTGAGCCAGATAAATCAGTGGCAAGAGAGAACTCAGATGTATTTGAGATAGTAAATGGACTCCAGCAGCTGTGGGATCATAGCCCAGAAAGTGTGACTCTGCTGAAGTTAATATTTCTTAACCAAACCTCATAAAAATAATATATATACAGTATATATACACACACACACAAAGCAACTCCAGTAGCTTCATAAGATTTTTTAGTTTTACATGCAATTATATTTTCTGTTTGTCAGTGATTCAAGGGAGCTGACATGCTTAGATTTCCACTAAACATGTTTTAATGTGAGAATACAGCTTTACAAACTGTTGACCCACAAAAACAACATGTTAATGGCACAAACACAAAATAGTGTTTTTGTTGAAGCCAGTTGTCGGTTGACTTTTGTCTTTCACTGAACAAGAGATATCCATGAGGGTGAGAACAGGCGGCATTAAAGCCGAGCAAATAAGTGGATAATAATGTGGACACTTTAATCCAGACTGGAATGTGGCTATTGGATGTGGTGTTTATGTAAACATGACTGATACATGACTGAACAGCCTTTAAGCAAGGCATTTTAACTCCAACTGCTTCAATGGAGCTGTTCAGCAGTCAGCAATGGACGACTCTTGTGTCAGGTCTAAGTCAGTCTGTCTTTTTAAAATATGCTTTTATTTAATCCAGTACGAGAGTACACGAGGTTGACATGAAGAATCAAGAATCTTGTTGGAAAAGCAAGAGTTTCTTAATGTGCAACATGTGTGACATTCTTGTGCCTGTCCAATTTTTCTGTCACGTCCTTCCAATAATCTAATTAGAAGGAAGACCGTGCTTCGGACATTATTGATGAAGTAAATGTTTTAATTTTTTATCATTGATTTTGTTGATCACTGTGTACTTTTTATGTGATGCACATGTAGCTAAAGCCACAATTGTTTAGTCCTCTAAAATCCTCGTCTCATCATTGCCTCATCAACCTTCATTTGGTCACTCACATTTTAATACGTTTATCTTTGTCTCTTTATTTTGCCTGTAACCTAATTAAATTTCTAGGCAGCCATAATATTTCTCTCTCTCACTCATCCTTGACCTTGATTGATTTCAAACTTCCTTTTCTCTCTCTGTCTTCTAGGACATGGCGGAGTGAACCAGCTCGGAGGTGTGTTTGTAAACGGCAGGCCCCTCCCAGATGTGGTTCGCCAGCGAATAGTGGAGCTCGCCCACCAAGGGGTTCGACCCTGCGACATCTCACGCCAGCTACGAGTCAGCCATGGATGTGTCAGCAAAATACTGGGCAGGTAAAAGGCACACAAACACCTACGACCATATAGTACCAGCGCTGAAAATATTTAGACCCTTTTTACACACTCAACAGTGTGCTGACAGACTGTGAGGTAGTGTGACCTGCTGTCGTGCCTCGAACGATTGGCTAAGGTGTATAAAAATGTTGGCTTCCGGGTTTGATGCCATTTTTTTTTTTAGAATTAAGTATCTGGTTAATTTTTGGGTCATCCTGCTTAGTTTTTTTGTCAGCACACAGGTTCAGTGTCGGCTAAGCATGTGTCAAACTGAAGCTCCTGTAAGGTCACACTGACTCATTTATGTAGTGTCCATTCTGCCATTTCTTTGATTCCCTCAGCATCATGTACAAATACAAGCTGATTTTGTTTTAGCTTGCCTCTCACATTCTGTTCTCTACTCTTTTTTTTTTTTTTTGCCTATTTAACCTTCCACTCCCCTCTCTGTTTCCTGTATTTCACATCCGACTCCTCTCAATATTTCTATGTCTCTCTTCACCCCCCCTTTTCTCTCTCTCTTTGCCTTTTCAAAGCTAAATTCAAGAGTAAATCCCTGCTCGTTTCGTCCCCGGAGAAGAAAGGGGGACAAAAGGGAAAAGATTCATCACTTTTGGGAATTAGCATCAAAATGAAAGTGGCACCATATTTCTGCACCCTAAAAAAGAAAAGAAAAAAAGACAGAGGGAGATGGAGAAAGGGAGAAAGACAAGAACAAGGAACACAATCAAAAGGAAAAGGCGTGTTAAAGAAGAAGAGTGCAGGAAAAAACGAATGAGAGACAGAGAGGCCATTTGAGGGCGGAGGGGAAGGATTAGCTACAGCGACCCTCAGCTATATCAAAATATGTGTTGGTCATTGTTCTCCCTTGCCTCTCTTTCTCTCTCTCTCTCTCTCTCTCTCTCTCTCTCTCTCTCTCACTCTGTCTTTTTCTGTCTTCCTCTCTCTATCTTCCTCTCTCTCCCCTGTCCTGGCCGTTCAACTCACTGAAGCGTTACCGTGAGGGGGGAGGAGAGGGGATCGAGGGATGGAAGGAGGGAGGGAAAGAGGGTTGTTTTATCCTCTCCTCTCTGTCTCTCTGGTGCCAGCAGAACAAAAAACACCAACTCTACTACTCTGTGTGTGTGTGTGTGTGTGTGTGTGTGTGTGTGTGTGTGTGTGTGTGTATTAGCTCATCGTTGTGCGGATATCAATAACCATGCTCGTTTATTCACCAATGATTCAGCTGTGAATAATTTAAATAGTTTTCCATTTGGAAATAGATTGTTTTTTCCTTTAGCTGTGTTTATACTCCAGCTGTGAAAAGTCAAAATGTGCTACACCCACATATACATACACACACACACACACACACACACACACACACACACACACACACACACACACACACACACACACACACACACACACACACACACACAGAGAGAGACAAGAGACAAGAAAACGCACATTTACAGGAACACACATCTTCACGGAAGGGATTACTCTACCGTACAGCGGTGGAGAGAGAGAGGGGGGGGAGAAAGAGAGAGAGCAGGTTTAAGACTGACTGACAGCTTGCATCCATACACTCCACCCCCCTTTTTCTGCAAGCTGTGTAGCACATTTGCTGTCCTCCCACCCCCTGCCCACATGCCCCTTCTGCATGCAAATACATTCATGAAATAGCCATGGTGGACACGAAACGCCTGAATCTGTGAGTGTTTGCATTAGTGTGTGTGTGTGTGTGTGTGTGTGTGTGTGTGTGTGTGTGTGTGTGTGTGTGTGTGTGTGTGTGTCAGTACCACCCTCTTCTTACCTCTGTGTCACAATGTGAAATTTCCAAAAAGAACAACAGCCAGCACGACTCAGACATCATAAATATTTTTGGCATCACATTTGGTCATTTAGCTGACACTGTTATCCACAGTTCGTTCTAATGACTGTGACATTAGAAACATCTTGTAGTTAGGTTTTTATTTTACCGAAATTTAAGCACTGAAAATAATGACGAGGCCAGTTTCACAAGTAGTAAGTCAAGGGAACCTTAGCATATTGATGGGGCTGCATCATACTGAGTGGTCTAATTTCATTATTTTTATTGATATGATATTAACATTTTTATATCATTACAATAATAGTTTTCTCTGTATCGGTTGGTTGATGTAGAGTACTCTTTCCGCCCTGATGAAGACCAAATATGCCCGACTAATTTAGGGCATTAAATATAACTTATTCCCTTGCTCTGTAAGAGTGCCTGGAGAAAGTTTTCTTTTCTTAGTCTGAGGGTTGAAGACCTTTTTTGCAAGGGACACCAAAGCAGCAGCATAAACAATTTCAGACAAAAGTGATCTAACAGAAAAAATGTAATGAAAACAGACAACAAAACTAAAAAGGCCAAATAGAGATAACAGCAGAGACAAATACCAATGGAGTCCTTTACCCTAGAATTTACAATAGTCCTAAATGTAGCTCGAGTTATCAGTTTATATTTCCTCGTAAATATATGATATGATGATCAAGTTGTTAGAGTCAACATATATGGCATTTGTTATATTTTTTTTTGTCTCTGTCTTTATCAAAGATATAATATAAAAATGGTTGGTTAGAGAATAGGTTTACATTTTTTCAAACGGCAGTGGAAGGATATACTGTGCACAAAGGGAATTTCATACTAAAAATACTGTGACTTTGGAAGATAACCACTTGATATGACTAAATCAGACTCATATTAGCTTCAGCTGACTTGCATTTTTGCAAAAGATAAGCTCTGTGAATTGTGCATCCCATCAATCACTTTACTTCACTTTGTCAGTATGGACAATGAGAATGTGAACCTACCTATCCTGCAAGCAATGCGACACAAGACAGGAGGATGATCTTTTTTTCTAGATCAGGTGCAAATGGAGGAGGAGGGTGAGGGACAGGCCAGAGAGACATGAAGTGTTTTTTGAAGAGTTTGAATTCAAGCCAAAGTCCTGACCGCAGTGGGAAGGTTGTTCATCTACTGAGGAGCCAAGAAGGGAACGAGTTGAGACTAAGAGAGAGTAAAACATGTCCAAATCACCACAAGGTGTAAAGTGTCACAAATGCACCAAATTCTGAAACTGAACATAGTCCCCAGTAAAAATGCACTATATGCTCCTGCTTGAGTAATTCTTGCTAAAAAACTACAGTACCCAGCTGTTCTCAGAAAGGGTCAAGCTTGAAAGCGAATTAAACTATATATTTGTGACCAATTTTTAAAGATTTACATCTTCAGTAGGAACCAATGGGCTTGGTGCGGAGGACCACAAACAACAAGACCACCAGACAACAAGACTTGTTGACAACAAGAAAAGTATAAAATAGCCTCTATGTAAACCTTTTCTTATTTAGGTGGGATTTGATTACTTTTGCACTATCATCTGTATTGATACATAAAATAAAATTAGACAACAAACATCAGATCAATTAGTCAGGTCACACAGTCAGGTATATACTAACCTGATTAAACTTCTCAGCCTTATCCTTGTTACATTACATGCATATATGTTTTTATACTATTTTGGATCTTTTAGAGTTCATTTTTTAAATTTCAAGATGACATAGTACATTTTAACTTAATTAAAACACCCTGGGGACTAGAGGCAATATGATTTAACAAGTTTAAATGGAACATATTCAACCTTTCAACAGTTTTTACTATATACAGTACTCTCTTCTAGAAATACTACAACCTTCTTGTGTTGCCCCTCATGACCAACGCGAGCATCTTCTGCGCTTTGATTGGCAGGTACTATGAAACGGGCAGTATCCGTCCCGGGGTAATCGGGGGATCCAAACCAAAGGTTGCTACTCCCAAAGTGGTCGACAAGATCGCCGATTACAAACGCCAAAACCCCACCATGTTTGCCTGGGAGATCCGGGATAGGCTCCTGGCCGAGAGAGTGTGTGACAACGACAGCGTCCCAAGTGTCAGCTCCATCAACAGGTACTACAGTCTGTGTCATCTGTGTGTGTTTAAGTATCAACTTATAGCAACAGGTACTGAGTGTAGTTAGAGTTCAGAGCAATATAATATTGTGTGCTTTATGTGTGTGTGTGTGTGTGTGTGTGTGTGTGTATATATGTGTGTGTGTGTGTGTGTGCGTGTGTGTGTGTGTGTGTGTGTGTGTGTGTGTGTGTGTGTGTTTGTGTGTGGTAAAGAGAATGGCAAAGAGGCCCCAGTCTCCATATGTATGAAGTGGCTGCAGTTCAGTGGTTCAACACGATGGTACAATGACAACCCTTTCCCCTGAGCATAGAGGCAGAGAGAGAGGGAGGGATAGGGAAATAAGAGAGAGAAGGAATGAGCAAAAAAGACAGACAAAAGAGAAGGAAGGTGTGTGAGAGTAAGGACAGAAACAGACACAAAAAGAAAGGAAAGAAAGGAAAAGGAAAGGAAAGGAGAGGACATGAGAGGAGAGGAAAAGGGGAGGAAAGGAAAAGAAAGGAAAGGAAAGAGGAAGAAAAGGCTTGCATGAGCAGCCAAGCAGGAAGTGTGAGGCCCCTCTGCCATGTCAGCCTGCCTTAGCCACTTCACACACACACACACACACACACACACACACACACACACACACACACACACACACACACACACACACACACACACACACAGTTTAGCTCCCACGATGGTCATGTTCTCTCTGTCATTTAGAATCCTCTCTCACACACACACACACACACACACACACACACACACACACACACACACACACACACACACACACACACACACACACACACACACACACACACACACACACACACACACACACACACACTAATATCTCTTCTCTCCTCCTGCAGGATCATTCGGACAAAGGTTCAGCAGCCGCCCGGCCAAACAGGCTCAGTGTCGGCTCACAACTTAGGTAGGTCTGCTGCTATAAGAAATCCTGTTTTGAACTGTCAAAGCAAATGTTACAGTAGAGCCGTTTTTGTGTGAATCTCTTAGGAGCCTGTGTGCCACATGTGGAACAATGAAACATTGAAATTCTGGACCTTAACTCACAGTGAAAAGAAATGTTGTGTGCCATGAAGGTCTTTGCTTGAATGCTTTACTGTAATCAATATGTTCTAAAATGAAGAGTAAGGTCAAATTAGTTATTGGATGTAGGTTTCTGTTTTGTTAATTTTCTGCTTATTACAGTAAGAACATTCATATTTTTAATTAAGGTAAATGTAGGGTTTGTGTGTTAATAATTTAGAGTACTTAAAGTACTTTTTTTGTCCTTATTGTTGAGTGTACAGTGGAGAGCTGACAGGATAACAAAGTGAGAGAGTGAGGGAGGACAACATGCAAAGGCGTCCAGCTTAATGCCCATAAAACAATTATCATAAGCATTAAAATGTCTGCTAATGGATATCGTAATTCTGAATAGACAGTATGTTCACAAATTCTAGTTTACAGCAAGGCTGGATTATGGATTAAGGCTGGACCGGACAAAGCGTGCAACTGCCCCAAGGACCCCTCAGGGGCTACCAAGGCCCACATTTATAATGTGTCAGTTGGTTTGTGTTCATTTGATTAATCGCAAATTTGGAAATATGCACCACTAAATCACATAATGAACTAAAATGGCCTCAAAGCAGGTTCTGAATTATGACTGGTCTACTGTACCTGTCATCTGCCTAATCTTAAATGAGTTTGTGTTCAACCAAATGATCACATACAGCTTATTGCTGCCGTTTTGTGCCTGTTTGTGGGTTATTTGGCCATGTTTTGTTTTGCCAACATTAAATAAGCAAAAAAAGTAATCTTCCATCTGATTTTGAGGTTTGGTGAGTGAATTTAATATTCTTGATCAAAAAAACCCTTGACTCTCCTTCAGATTTACATGGTTTGGCTGCTCATTTGTAGTTTCTAATTATGTTACAGACTAAAGCAATATATCTATTACAGCTATGACTGAAACATTATTTCCTTTAACTAGATAAATATTTCAGAGTACAAATAAATATGAGTCTCTCTCTCTCTCTCTCTCTCTCTCTCTCTCTCTTTCTCTCTCTCTCTCTCTTCCTCACTTTGCCCTACAGTGGATTGTGTTTCGGTGTCTCTCATATCTTTATAATCGCACATTGTCTATTAATCTAAATTAATTTCACACACACTGCTCCCTGACTCCTGCCTTTTACACACACACACACACACACACACACACACACACACACACACACACACACACACACACACACACACACACACACACACACACACACACACACACACACACACACACACACACACACACACACACACACACATGCACGCTTACAGATTACACAGATAAATGGGTCCCACTCCCAGGCGGAAAATTGAACATTTGGATTTGCAGAATAAAAGCGTTACGTCTGATAAAAAAGAGTGAAAAGAAAGAGAAAGGAAAATCAGATAATTGAAGTGCTAAATCAAGTGATGGGAAAAGGAGGGATATGCATTCATTATACACTCCTTGTCGTTAGCGAAGGAATAACGTCTGGAAGGGACCTTGATCCTCTGGTTTATCGTTTCTTTTTTATTCCCTTTTCGGTCTTGTTTTTCTGTGTTTGGGGGTTCTGCTGGGAGAGAGGATTAGGATGTCTGTCTCCACACCTTTCTGTCCCTCCTGGGATACCATACTGTCACTCAACCCCATGTCCGCTTACAGGGGCACAGATAAGGGACCAAGGAATGAGTGACTGTATGTTTCGGTGTGTGCCTGTGTTTGTGTGTGTGTCAGGAGGTTGCAGAATGTGTGTGTGTGTGTGTGTGCGTGTGTGTGTGTGTGTGTGTGTGTGTGTGTGTGTGTGTGTGTGTGTGTGTGTGTGTGTGTGTGTGTGTGTGAGTGTGTGTGACTGAAGCGGTGACAAGTATGTTGTTGTTTCGCCCAGCGAGGAACTTGTCTCCTCCAGGGGGAAGATTAGAGAGAGATGCAACGAGGGGCAAAACACAGACAGACTCATGTCCTTTTTTTTATTTCAAGCCTCGATTTGGTCTGTATGGCTGAGTAAAAGTTTTAGAGGATTAAAGGGCATCTATGTTGACTTTAGGGAGAGAAAAGTGGGATTTCACTCATTGGTTTTTGTTTTGTATCTTCCATCTGTGAAGGTATAATAAATAACTGAATCAAGACGTAAGTGATGCTCTTCAAGTAAAAAGTAAAATGTAGTAGCATATGACTCAACATTACACATGCTGGAACAGCCACAAGGTTCTGTATCACTTTTATTTGTCTGCTTAACATCATATAATAAAACCATTCTTTAAGATGCTTTATAGTACATATGAATAAAACGGTGTGCTATTGGGCTCCTGAAAAGGTGACCTTTTCTATTATACATAAGCCTCAAACAAGGTGCTTTACAATGGTAGCACATCCCTTTCTTTACAAAATCCATCATGAATTCCTTGAAATCCCCTAAAACAAAAGATGACCCAGTTTATCAGTGCTCCAATATAATTTATTACAATCTGGTTTAATTTTGAGGATCACTCTGATAATTGATTACATGAGCAGGGTACTCTTTAAAATGTTATTTATATTGAGTTGAATATACTGTAAGGTGGAAAAAATTATTGCAGCAGACGTTTCATTCAAATTTCAGAGGCTCAAAGTGTTACATCATACAAATGTGTATGTGGTTATTCTTCTCACTCGCTTGTCTTGTGATTTCTCAATACATTGTATTGTCTGCAGCAACATCCGTGGCGGCAACACAAGTGTCAGCAGTGACCAGCGACTCAGCCGGCTCCTCGTACTCCATCAGTGGCATTCTGGGTATCAGCTCAGCTGCCGACGTGGGCAAGAGGAAGAGAGACGAAGGTGTGCAAAAGAATATTTGTGTGTTTGTGTGCTTGTCCGAGTTTGTGGTAATGGCATTTTTTAAGTGCAGGTATACAAATACACAACATACATACACAATGTGGGCAGCCTCATGGCCCCCTCCTTTCCCTTCCAACATAGAGAGTCCAGATGGAAAGAACTCAGATCAATAACAGATGTGTGTGAGTGTGTGTGTGCTGGTGCAATATGGGAATTCTAAACCAAACATCTTCATTCAGAAACCCCTATTTGTTTACTAACAGTGCTTCACTGGAGAGCTACCTGAGAAGTCCGCTTATGCATGCACTATTGATCATATAGCCTGTCATACCAAATCAATGTTGTATGCATGTTAATGAGGTGTGAGCTTGTGTGTGTGTGTGTGTGTGTGTGTGTTAGCACATGAGGGGGTTCTGACATGTACTGTATGTTTATGTGTGTGTGCGTGCATGTGCATCCATGTGTGCATGTTTGTGGGTGTGTATGTGGCAGTGTCAGTGGCATTAAAAAGCCATCACACAGTCTCCTACGGTAAATGAGACAGGACCAGATGTCGGAGCAAGGGGGGGGGGGGTGACAGAGCCCCACTGGGGGCTATTTCTCGCTCTCTGTCTCTAACACATGCACGCACGCACACACACACACACACACACACACACACACACACACACACACACACACACACACACACACACACACAGTGTCCCAGTGCTGATGAATTTCCAAAACATTCAGCAGGTTCCAGGAGGAATCCTAGGTGCACCTTGTGCATTCTGATATGCTCGGCTACAGCCCACTTACCCATCAGCAGAGCACAAAGACTTTAGACCTGACACACACATACGCCCTTCACCCTGTGTTCTTCTTAGTGCCTCCCGCCCCTAAGAACTTTTAATGTCTGGAGTTTAGATGTAGCACACACACACACACACACACACACACACACACACACACACACACACACACACTGAGTACAGATGAATAATGATAAAGTTTGTTCTAGAGACCTGTGCTTTCTCCACACAAGGGATAGCTCATAGTTTGTACACATGTTGGATAAAAGTTTACCTTGTTTTGTGTCCCTCAATAATTGTGAGTTTGCGATGTGAAAGAAAAAAGTGGAAACACCAGAAATTCGATAAAAACTCCAAATAACCGAAAAAGGTTTTCGCGCTTGGCCAAGGTGGAAAAGTTGTTGTATTGTTAACACTCAGATCTGTGTGGACCCATAAGGATACTGTAACGTTCCTCAAATTGATACATTAAATAAACTTAAATGCCATATTTAGTTTTCCACCATTTGACTATTGCTCTTTTAATTATGTCATCTTGTTACACCCTTGCACCTGCAATAGTTTAATGGCACCCGATAGGAGAATTAGTGCCATCAACTGTTTTTCTAGATGTGCCCAACTCCTAATGGATGGAAACACACAATAATATTTGGTGAAAATGTGCACTGAATTTGGATGGAAACTGTCCTTTCCACAGCAGACATTTTGACTTTTAATAGAATGAAACACAGCACAGGTTTAACTTAACATTAATAAAGTGATTGCTCAGTTTCATTTGTGTTCTTGTTCCACGACCATGGTGTTGTGCCTGCTAGTTCACTGCCATCAGTAATGTTATTAGTTAAACCTGTGCTTTTCCAGCTATAGCAATTCAAATTGTATCAAGGGTCTACTTTTCTTATAAAGCCATATTTCATTGACAAGAATAATGAGTCATGTATAATAACACAAATGTATCCCACACTATTATGTGTGCTCTGATGTCTGTGGCACAGACTCTGGGGTTGAATCTGCAGTTGAAGCTGAAGCTTTGTTATCTAATTAGCAGCATTATTGTTTCAGTTTGTTCTTTATGTGCTACACCATGTGCTACATGTGTGGTCTGTCTCTTGTTTGGTTGACTGGACCTTGTGTCTCACAATTCATATCAAAAATATTGTATCACTTCACGTTTCAATGAAGCATCCACAAAGCATTGTGTCGCTTGGCGTCACGTTTTGCTTGTGTGTTTTATCTGCAGTGTTTGTGTGGCAGAGGTCTGCGTGGTTGGCTCTGTGGTCTAATTAACAGCATTGCTAATCACAGCTTCCATTAGAGCAGCCCCCGCTG
>NC_135856.1:19112799-19242799 GCF_031162955.1 Sander vitreus | reverse complement strand
ATACGAGAGCACACAGTCTAATACTGATACCACAGCAATATATATTTGTGTGTCTGTGTGTGTGTGTATGGGAGATACGACAAGAGGGAGAAGTGTGTATATGTGAGAAGCGAGAGTGTACTTTTGAGAGATCAAGAATGAGAGACAGCGTTTGCTTGGTAATGGATTGCATTTGTATAGCATTTTCTCAGAGTCTCCACAATCTCTGAAGTCACTCAGTCCTAAATCGGCTCACTGGGATTCATTTGAGTCCATACTTTGCGCAAACTTCTCTCTTCAAATCTGCCTCAGTGATTTATTTTATCAACCCAAGCTTCCCTTTATTCCTCTATCATCGCCTGTCTGGTTTCTTCCTCTGTTATACAAACCAGACTCAAAACCCTCTCTCTAAACCTCTTCTCTTTCTCCTTTAACTATCTTCTTCCTCCATTAAATGTCTTCCATTTACAACTACTCTAACCTCACTCTTTTCTCCTGTCCTTCTCGTGTAGGTCTGCAGGAGTCACCTCTGGCCAACGGGCATGGCCACAGTGGGCGGGACTTCCTCAGGAAGCAGATGAGAGGGGAGCTGTTCTCACCGCAGCAGATCGAGGTATTGGACCGCCTGTTTGACAGACCCTCTCCAATCCAATCCAGCTCTGACCTCTATGTAAGCCCTGACTCTGGAGGCTGAGGTTGGGAACAGGTTGAGGGTCAAGTGCTCTAATAAAAAGTATGACTAAAAAAACTGAAAATGATGAACAAGACAACACCACACACAGTACCAACTTAAGGGACACTCATTTCTTTTTCTTGTGAGGATTGCCACAGCACCATCTGGGATGCTTTTTTAGCTGTGCATCCATTCAGTTTTGCTTCCCCATCCCAAACCCCCTATTTTGGGTTTGATACATGAAGCAGACAATGTCACATGCTTGCATAGCTAACTTTGCTAATAGTTTTCTTAGTGATATTATTCTATCCAAGGTTTGTTCCTATCGAGTTTGAATGCATTACTCCTAGGTCACTTTGGACAAAAATGTTTTCCAAATGAATCAAATCTAATTTTATAGTGTACCTGTACATTTGGTACACATGTACACATATATTGTTTATGTTTGTATATATAGTGTTTTTTATACAAACACCAATGTTATAGGAAAAGCAACTTAATTTAGAGAACTTACATATACCAACAGATACATAACAAATCTTGACAAACTGTAGTGTTTGGTGCTAGATGAAATGCTTGTCTCTGCTTTAAGCTAACGGCCTGTCCTGCATGCTCTGCCTTGCCATGGAATGTCAATCCGGAAGAAATTAGTCAGATTGCATAGTGAAAATTAAATTTAAATATTCTTAATTATATCGCCGAAACAATGCAGAATCATTGCATTCATTCTAATGGATGTTTTTTCTGGTTCTTTTTTTCACTGAGTGATCTAAAAATGTCAGCATCAAGCCGTGTTTCTCTGTCAGTCTGATAGACATTGTGATGGTTGCAACAGAGACCCAGTCAGGCCTATTGATGTTCCTATAATCCAGATACACTGCAGGGGTTAATGAGCATATTGACCGGGCTCTCATTATGGCCTCACTTCCTGCTGCTCTGGGACGGCAAAGGAGCTGTCCGCATTCAGATGCATCTTGGGAATGTGCTGCATATGTGTGTGTTGCTTGCATGTGAGAAAAACAGATGGGAAAAAAAGTGTATCTTAATGTTGCATCTAAATTGACCTCCCACCCTTTCTAAGCAGTTTAGTTAATATAAATCTGAGTGGAATAGACAGATGTAAGTAGTGCACTGAATGACAAAAATGACAACAAGCTAGCATTTGTATTCTCTCTGCCTTTTCCTAGATGTCCTCTAGTCTGCAGCCCTCCGGTCAATACCGTATTAAGGAAATATTTTGTGTCTCAAAATGACACTTGTTTCCACAACTTAAAGACATCGCTACTTCAGGTTTATTTTTTCAGTCAATGTCAAGGGCAAGAGAACAAACACACTAGAGGAGTAGTAGTGTATGGAGTTACATATAGGCTACAGCCTTAGACCTCTAGGGCAGAGTTTGGCTTTTTAGCCCATTCACTTCCCTCTGACCGACATGGGGACTGGAGTGGCGCAGGGCGAGAGGTCGACAGGAATTGGCTCTAGTACCTCTATAGACTATGACTCAAGACTATAATACCCATGATTCATAGATCAGTGTCCTCTTTGAGCTCGGTCAAGCCACTGGGGGTCGGGCATAGGGGCGCATAGGAGCTTTAAACTGCGGGTCACCCTGGGGTCAAACTGGCTTTAGGATGCTGCATTGTGATTACAAAGAGGTGCACACACATACACTCTCTTTCTCACACACACACACAAATCTACATTGCTATCTGTCCCTCTAACTCCACTCCTTCTCTCATCCTGTCTGGTCAACCACCCCCACTTTTTACTAGCCTGCATTTCCCAGAGGGAATGATTGACAGTCATACCCTTAACACTGACAGCCACAGCTCAGCCTCTTTAGTATGTGGGCTGAGGAGTGTGTGTGTGTGTGTGTGTGTGTGTGTGTGTGTGTGTGTGTGTGTGTGTGTGTGTGTGTGTGTGTGTGTGTGTGTGTGTGTGTGTGTGTGTGTGTTTGAGGTGGTGCTGGTGGGGTTATGGTTAAGGAGGGTTACACTGTGTTTTGACTGACATTCTTGTGACTGACATTCCTAAAAGATGCCTGATATATACTTGGCCCTGCTGTTGATAGTGGGGTTGTTGAGTGTGAGTTAGTGTGTATTTGTGAATATAATAGAAACTGACAAGAAAAGAAACTGAGAAACTGAGGGCAAGCAAGTAAGAAAGACACAGAGGTGCAAGTTTCAGGTACCAACACTATATTATAATGGTATACTAATATATTGTAATTTCAGAGGTTATTTCAACCTTATCATTATCTTTTAGCTTTCTTGCACTGAAACACAAGCCTCATTCATTATTTCTTCATCCCACTTAAATAGATAAAAAGTAAAATTGCTCACGTTCCTCATAAGCAAATCTTATTTTATCTGTCACCAGTAGGGTTGGGCATCGAGAACCGATTCCTACTTGGAATCGTTTCAAAAATTAAGATTCCGTCACCAGTAGTTACTCTTCTATCCTATTTGTCTCAGACCTTTTCTTTATCTTTTCTCCCTAACAAGCCATCCTTTTATCTCATCTCCCTCTCCTGCTCTTGTTCCCCCTCTCCCTGTAGTCTATTAAGCCCCACTATTAATTTGTGTGTGCATGCTCGTATGTGTGTGTCTGCATGTGTGCCTGTCAGAGAGAGTTCATTTGAATTTCCCTTCAATCACTTCTTATTACCCAGTTGATAAATCAGCAGGGCTGATGGAGCCCCCACCCATCCACGCTGCCCCGGGTCCAAATGCCCACCCCAACACCAACCAGTCTGCCTACACTGGGATAGAGAAGAAAAAAAAAGTCCTTGTCATTCCTCCATCAAAAAAGCTTAAAACGAAGCAGAGGTCATAGGTGATCTTTTCTGAAGGATGGAAATAGTTAAACTGGTCAAAAGAGGCTGACAGACTCATAATGCACACTAGGAGTAAATAAATCATTATCATCAAATAATCTGTTGGGGACTATTTTTATCCCCAGATGAATACACATTTTGTACTCTAGTAAGTATTCCCGATAGCAGGACGATGTATGTAGGATTTACTCAAAATACATGTTCACTGCAACATGTCACCCAGTGTAACGTTGTGTCTTATTGTTGTGTTTTAATATTTTTTGAACAACAATGGAGCACCATGGCACTGAGAAGTTCGGTCTAATCCTTCCCATTTGCATCTTTCCATTGACTTTGTATACAATACGCCTTTAAAATTTGCTTTGCGTTCTGTCAGACTTTGGCATTACAGACAATAGTTGTTAGTATGATCAATTCATTGTTGTTTTCACTTTCATGACATCGTTAAAATAAGAGAAAACAGAGAATATCACCAGCCTTATCCTTTCTGTTCTTTGTCATTGGTATGTAATCATTACTCTGTACAGAATAGGCATTAGCCACCAATACAATAATATTAAATTTCAAAATTAAAATCAATAAATCATTCATAAATTACAAATGTTAGCCCAATTTGTCATTCAAAATGTATGAACTTTTACATCCTATGCCCAGAGTTGAGGTCTATCTGGCTCGCCTGGAAATTAATATCCTCCCCACTGCTGCCACGCTCAGTTTGAGCGCAGATTAATTCCTTCCCCACAATCCCTGTCTCAGTTTGTGGGCCTCTGAGGGAATTGTATTTGTTTATAGTCAAGCCTTTTTCCATCAGGAGTACACAAGACAATGTGGGGAGAGAGAGAGAGAGGGAAAGAGAGAGAGAGAGATGGAGAAATCGGGAGCTATTTGGGGAATGGAGAAAAAGTGAAATACTATTATGCAAATGGTGCAAGCCAACAACAGAGCCAGTGTGTGTGTGTGTGTGTGTGTGTGTGTGTGTGTGTGTGTGTGTGTGTGTGTGTGTGTGTGTGTGTGTGTGTGTGTGTGTGTTGTGTGTCAGAAGGCCGATTATGGCTCATCTGTTATTGATGTGAAATTTGGACCAAACCATTACCTTCCCAGATCTGAGTGAGTAGACCAACCTGCTGTGTGTAAGTCAGGGAGTGAGAGGAAACAAACGTAGTAGGCAGCCACATACTGTAATGTTGAAGGACTATTCAGATATGTAGTAATTTTCCATTATTAGGATGTAACTTGTTAACTTAGCACCTTTTTGTTAATAGAGACATTCTTATAAATGGGAACAGAGAGAGACTGAAAGGCAATATAATAAAGCAGACTGCAATAATAAGCCAATAGGAGACATGTATTTCTGTATTGTAAATCTTGGAACAAAACATCGGCTAGCATACCTTGTTCAACACAGTTTTTAGTAGTTAAAACAAATATCCTGTTGTATTTTGTGAATGGATTTTAGGCTATAGAGCATGCAATACAAATCTGCTACTTACATCATCATCTATTCCTGGCCTTTAAGCCTGCCAGTAGTTTTCAAACTTTTTGCATTGCGTACCACCCCAGAAAATATTAGGCTCCCTACGTACCACCATTATGGCCGACATTAAAATACAGTAGCGTAGGCCTACCCTATTTAGCAACAGACAGTTCATGCAGGAGGCTAGTTTATTCCTAAAAAGAAGATTATTTCAGTCAGACAACTCACGTTTGAAATGTTTATTATAACAGCAGAACACTGTGTTGGGCGGCCAGACTCCAACCTCATCCCTCCCCACAGTATGGGTTTACATGAGATATTGGGGAGTGATGATAAAGTAGCTTCCCCCTGCCTGGAGCCTGCAGGTGGATGCTTGGGTGGTGGTGGGGTTAACAGCGGGCAGCGATACAGGTGCAGGCCAGCAGCACCATTGACAAGGCAGAGATGGGGAAATTGTGCAGCCTAAATAGACCGCCAAATTGAGGGTGTGTGTTTGGTACATGATACGGTAGTACGCAGTGCAGCTCGAGTTGGCTGCCTGAACTAGCTCGCAGGTGTCACCCCATTTATTGTTGACTGGTGTTAGCCACATCCACGCTGTACAAACAGATAGCACTAGAATTGGCACTTAAACTTTTCCATGCAACTCAGCACAATAAGCAAATTGGCTTAATAGTAGTAGTCTTGTCTAGCTGTAGACATACCACACACTGCAGCCCACTCCTACTGAATCCAAATGTGAGGTAACATGAGTCATATCTCCTTACTGTTTTGCTGCTAGCAGGGGCTGTGGAGACCTTACTGGTGCAGCTTAAGTACCCACTAGCACTTGCGCTTGGTTCTCTGTCATCCATTTCAGTTTCATCAGGGCTGCTTGAAATATTCTCCTCCTGAGTAGGCTAATGTCGAAGCAAAAATATTAAGAGAAAGGCAAAACTTACTTAATTTTAAATTACATTTCAGTGATCTCATAGTTTTAGTATTTTCATTCCAAAATTTTGTAATATTTTGATACCGTTTTTATATCTACTTAAACCTACATTGTGTAATTTTTTGAGTTGATTCTTAGCAAAAAACCCTTTGTTCTTTCACAAATATGTGCTCATTAATGTCTAATTACTTCCACCAACTAATCAATGCATTCTTGTAAGCGTAGAATCTGCCATTTAGAATCATTCAGAATACATATGGGCGAGTCGCTCGAATGACGGCCGGCATGTTGCGCCTCGATCTTTAAAATACATTAGCCAAAGAGGGACAAACCTCTGCCTTTCGCCCTTTTACACTCAGTGGCACCCCACTCAGTGGCACCCCACACCGTGACGAATGCCAGGGGGAGATTACTCACCAGGGAAGCGAAAAAGAGAATTGAAACGCAAACACGACAAGACCAAAGTTAATATTGGAGTGGCTAGAACAGTTGCGTGTAAACGATGGAGATACTAAGAGCTAATTTCGGGTTCGGCCATCGTATGACTTAAAATGCGATCGGAATGGGAGGGGCTAGAAAGTAATAGTCAGTTGGTTGTCATATACAATTTCACCGCTAGATGGGAGAGATTCTTACACAATGTAGCTTTAAGTTACTGAAATTAGCATCACTTTTTTATTTATTTTATTTTGAAAATCCCCTCACAGCTCACTAGAGAGAGAACCATACAGTAGTTTGAGAATTCTTTATGTAGAACAGATATCAAACAACATGATGTTGCATTGCGTTGCAGAAAAAAAGTTTAGCAAGGTTAAACTTTTATACTGCTGCATTTTTTGTTGGTGTCATTAAAATGAATAAGGCAGCTGCATTTCTTTCACACAGAGCTAATGTTGGTCCAAACATGGTCTTTTCCTTTCAGAGTTTCCCAAAAGAATCATGCTTTCTTTGTTTCTTTCCACATTAGTTTCTCTTTTCCATTATTTTATTTAACAGTTCCCATCTTTCCTCATTTCCTCATGTCTTACATGCATCCATTTCTCTCTGTCATCTCTTTCCCAACTACCTCTTCTCATCCTTCTTTCTGCCTGTGACGTCCTGCCCCAGGTCCAGCACCCCCTGCCGTCTTTTCTTGTAACCCTCGATCCTGCCCTGTACAACTCCCCCACCTTTACTCCCACCACTCCTCAAACCCCAGCCCCTCCGCAGCTGTGTCCCTCCTCTTTGATGAGGGCTGATGGCGCTGTATGAGCGGTGGAATTGACAACATTTACGGGGCAGAATGAGAATGATCCATCTTCCTTAGTGGGCCTGTCACCCCACTGGCCAAACTTCATCATGGCCAATTACCACGGCAGACCCCTTCTTCTGTGCTGCTGCTGCTGCCTGGCCCCCATCTACATGGATACATGGACACATTAGACACCATTATAATAAGACAGAGAGCGGCCAAGAGAAGGAGGAGGGGGTGCAGGGATAGCATGTATGATTGGGTGAAAAAAAAACTACAGGTGTGATGTGTGTGTGTGTGTGTGTGTGTGTGTGTGTGTGTGTGTGTGTGTGTGTGTGTGGGGGGGTGTAAAGAGAGAAAAGACGGCTTAAAAATGTGTCTGAAGTGTAAAGAGGGGGAAAAGAGAAAGAGAGAGAGAGAGAGCGAGAGAGATGTGTGTGTAGTGTACTGAGTAAGCTCTTATTTGGCAGGTCACAGTCCAGTGGTTGTGTTGTGTGTTGACGAGCACAGGGTTGTTTAAGAGGTCAGTGAGCACAAACACACGCCTACACTTACAGCTCCACACACACACACACACACACACACACACACACACACACACACACACACACACACAGAGATGCAGAGGTATTAAAAGGGTCAGTGCAAAACTCTCACCTCATCACCTAAAGGAAATTCTGATTGCTGTCATTAGTGTACACACACACGCACATACACTCACACACACACACACACACACACACACACACACACACACACACACACACACACACACACACACACACACACTTCACATATTTCATGCAGAAAAGTAAGACGTTTTATCTGCTCAGTTTGTTCACAAAGTAGGTTGTAGCCATTGCAGAAGTACATCACATTTATTTTGTGAACACTTAATTAGAGAAAAGCGACCTGGTACATTGTGACTAACTACAAATCTTTAAGCTAATTGAACCCAACAATTCGATTGAGCAAAGTGAGTTACACTTTACACGTGGCCGTCACACTTTTGTATTAACAGCTGTTTGGCTGTGACTGTAGTTATGATGTCATTGCCTCATTTTCCCTAACCTGTTTCTAGAAACAGGTTAGTATGAAGGCCTTGGTGCTGTCTGAAGAATACCAAGCTCAAAAAGTCTTGCACAGTCTACCAATCAAAGCTTTTTGTGTGTTCTTTTTGCCTCTTTGTTACTACATTCAACAAATTGAGGTAATTAAATTGCTTACGTTTTGCATTTAACAGCTTTCACCTCTATTTGCACAAATATACAAAACACACACACACACACACACACACACACACACACACCACACATTCAGCAGGCAGATCATTTGCCCATCATGAGCGTAGTGGTCCTGAGAATTGGTGGTTAATCTATATATAGTTGGTCATCAGTGTCAATACCATCACTCTAAATCACCACATACACACACACACACACACACACACACACACACACACACACACACACAAACACACAGATCCGGCAGAGAGATGAAGATGGATGGGTCATGGCTTGGTGTGCGGTTCAGACACAGGTGAGCGGACAGTTTTCATTATCTAGCTATCTGTCTGCATTTTGGGAGAGTGAGAGAGAATGCTTAACCAGGTTGTTATAGATGCTGCTAGCAAAATTCTGTCTGCATGATCTTGGTTAACCCAAAGGTCACCATTTATATAAGGAATAATTTGTATGAAGCAGTTATAATTGTAAATCATTTCATCAGGGTCACCTCCTCTAAATGACAAACCAAACATGCATTACATGTAAGTTACTGAGAGCTTGCAAAGACAATAAAAAACATACAACAACAAGAACAACAAGATGTGTGTGTGTGTGTGTGTGTGTGTGTGTGTGTGTGTGTGTGTGTGTGTGTGTGTGTGTGTGTGTGTGTGTGTGTCTGTGTGTGTGTGTGTGCGTGCGTGTGTTCACTGCACTGGGAGACCGCTCGCACGTGTGTTGAGATGATCACAGTTCTTATTGTTGTTGGTATCTGGGGAGACAAAAGGCTTAGTGCTAGCCATGGTCTGTGTAATGCCACTGTGTGTGTATATAATGTGTTGATGTGTATGATGTGTGTGTGTGTGTGTGTGTGTGTGTGTGTGTGTGTGTGTGTGTGTGTGTGTGTGTGTGTGTGTGTGTGTGTGTGTGTGTGAGAGCGAGAGAGAGAGAAAGTGAGCGATGAGGAGAAAGAACAAGCTGATCCTGTGGTTATAGACTGTTGGACATGGTTGTATAGTAAATGCGTCTTTGTAAACAGATCAATAAACTCAACTGTAGGTGTGTGTGTGTGTGTGTGTGTGTGTGTGTGTGTGTGTGTGTGTGTGTGTGTTTTCTCATACTAAAGCTTCTTTGCTATGAGAAAGGGGCAGCATGTTGGAAATATAGCAGGATATAACAAACAGATTGATCACAGCTGTGAGCAAGATCCAGTACTAGTACTACAGTATATTCTGAAAATGTAATGTTCTTTTTCTTCTGTTCTATTCTTTCTCCACTTCCTGTCTCTACTCAGACGTCAGATTATTCAGCCATGGCCTCACTAGCTGGTGGACTGGACGAGATGAAGAACAGTTTGGCCAATCCTGGAACAGGAGCGGAGTTAGGAGCCAGCATGTCAGGTCCACAGTCCTATTCACTCGTTCCAGGTAAGACATCCAACTAATAACTGAAAATACTTTTTATTACCTGAATAAAAACGAAATAGAATTGTATCAAGAAAAAAGGCATACACTAAAAAGATTTAAAACGTTCCTACATTTCATTATCAGCTAAGTTGATGTAACTGGACTTCCAGTGTGCACATGCCTTTTTCTTTATATTGTTTTGCCTTTTTGGCAACAAACCTGAATGTGCATACACTGCTTTGTGACTAAAGCTAATTGCCTAGTGTGCATTCTAAGCCTTTTTTTATTTATTTGTGAGGCACAGTCACAAAGAGACCCAAAAAGTCAAAATATTTTTTTCATCATTTTAGTATATTACCATAAAACCTACAATGAATCCAACAATACAATAAGCTTCATTTAGCAAATTACTAATTGTGAAAAGAAGTCAGATACTGGGTGAGAACATGAAACCGCAAGCCTCCTCAATGAGGCTTAAACTTAGATTTAGATCTAAAGAAATTTAGGAAAACAATATTTTATCTATTTATTTATATGATGGTTTTTTTTTGTTGCTCTGGCTATGTGATAACCTAATTGCATATTACTAAATGCAAGAGAAAATGACTTCAAGTAAGTAAGCAAGTAAGTAAATCATCAAATCAATTGCCTATAGGTCTGTGCTTAGTATTACATAAACGAAAAACAGTAATTCATATTCCAGACACATTAAGCCAAATGCCTTTTAAGTCTACCTCAGCAGCTACATGGATTCTAAGTGATTGAACCTGTTTAAAGAGATCAGAGCTTTGGATCTCAGGAGAGGTGAGAAGCCCAGGGGAAAGGAAGAAAAGAAAGGTGGAAGGTTAGAGGAAAAGTGAGAGCCCCGTCTCTTCCTCTGACTCCATTTAGGGGCGCTGGGAGAGGCAGTGGTTAATTAAGAGTAGACCTGGGAGCACTTGGACAAGGCTTCGACATTCCCATCTATAATGAGAGGAATCATAGAGCTGGGAATTTGGGATATCTGGGAATGGGCTCTTTTTTTGCCCTTTGAAACCACTGAGGAATATTACCTGCTCAAGAGAGAGAGAGAGAGAGAGAGAGAGAGAATTTCCATTTCTGCTTATGCATGCAAAAACACATTAATATTCACACACACACACACACACACACACACACACACACACACACACACACACACACACACACACACATTAATATTATGCATGCATTTCCTTGCCTGTCTTTTCCCTCAAAATAGAGCTTCCTCTAGGGGATCAGACGTCCGTGTGTTGACGCATTGACGCAATATTTCACCCCTGACGGGTTGATGCTCTGGACACACACTGTAGAGCAACATTTACACATTCAATCTTCATTTCTGAGGCCTTTCCAAATCTGTAGGGCATTTTCGTTTTACCCAGGACTTCACCTAGTCTACTCGACTGCAGAGGGACAAACTGTACACCCTCGATTACCTCCAGGTTTGACATATAGACATGTTGCTCTGATGGCTTTTTGGTGGTGAAGAGTAAGAAAGAGAGACAGTCAAAGAGAAAGGGAGGCAAAGGATGTGTGTTCATGTAGCTGCAAGTGAGCACAGAGGAGACTTGTACTTGTTGGTTGACCTCTACGGCAAAGCTGTGGAGAACAGATACATCAACACAACTGGCATACATATGCACAAATACACTGCGTGCACAGACACAGAAACACACACAGAAACACACACAGAAACACATACAACACACACACACACAACACACACACACACACAACACACACACACACACACACACCTCAGAGGATCTGGCCCTGTCTGCCCCCTCTAAGTTGGGCTGTAGAGAGTCCATCTCTTCCTCCCTCTCCTCCTTGCCCTGTGCACTGACCCTGAGCGGATGAGTAGCCCGTCTGCACTAATGCCTCGCTGTCGCATCAAACACTGAGGAAAACTTTACTACACTGAGACAGGAGAGAGGAGGTGGAGAGGGACAGAGGAGGCTGGAGTAGAGAGGGGAAGTGTGAGAGAGAAACACAAGTAGGGAGGGAGGGGAAGAGGCAAATATTAAGTGAAGAGGACAGAAATATGAGCCTCTGTTGATAAGTAACCACGTGTTGTATTTTCCTTTCTTCTTATCATCTCCATTTCTTCTCCCATTTCTGTTCTCCTTGGTTTTTATTTTATTTTCAAGTAAAACCATAGGGTGACCACATTTTATATTTGAGAATTTAAAAAAAAGACAACAATGAATTTGCTGATAGTAATTTTTTAACACGTAACACAAACAACCGTTTTTGATAAGGATCCCTGAAATGTAAGGGATCCTTATCAGCATGGCTCTAAAGAATGGCAATGTCGGTCGGTCGTTTCACTACTTTGGTCCAGACTGAAATATCTCAGTTTTGTACTGACATTCATGCTCCCCAGAGGATGTATGTATCCTAATGACTTTGGTGATCCTCTGATCTTTCCTCTAGCGACATCATGAGGTTAACATTTCTGTTTTTGAGTGAAAAATGTATGAAATGTCCCTCCCGAACTCTTGGATGGATATTCCCCCTCACGAATAATTGTATTAACTTGGGTGATCATTACATGAACATGAACATTATACCTGCTTGACATTAGCAGTTTTAGCATTATCATCGTGAGCATGTTAGTATACTGACCTTGGCATTTCGCTCCATAAAGCACCTAAATAAAGCCTCACAGAGCCGCTAGCATCGCTGACCTGTGACTAAGAACTGTTCTGAACAGGAAATTTTACAGTTGAAAACTAAAATTGTCCGCAATACTGTTTCTAAATTATAAAATATCTTTGGCAATTCTGTACTGCAATACTTTTTTTGTAAATTGGTCGAGATATAAGCCAGTTTCTATATATATGTTCTCCTCTCTATTTCCCATCTCCTCCAGCTCCTCCTACTCCTCTTCTCAGTTAGTTAGTGGTGGTTAAGTGGAGGGGAAGTGAATGGGATTGATGGTGTTAGCATCTGAGCTGTTTATGATGATGATAAATGTGTGTGTGCAGGGGGAGGGAGGCGGAGGGTGTCGATGCATGTGTGTGTGTGCGTGTGTATGATGATGATGAATGGAGGGCTCCCTCTCCATGCACTCTCAATGTCTACTGCGTGCAAACATAGAGAAATGATTTGGGCCGACACACTGTCATGTAGTCTAATGCAGTTATATATCCTATCCACCAAGTGACAGACAGAGGAGGGGGGGGATACCAAGAGAAGGGGGGAGTTGGTAAATTAATGGATGTCAGTGGATGGAAAATAAGGAGGAAAGAAACAAAAGAAAGAGGGACATCCTAAATGTGCTCCTGCATTATTATTTCAGTAAAGATCCTGCATGAGGTGTCAAGTTTTGAAGGTGATCTTTTATTTTGAGTATTTAGTATAATTACTGTGAAGAAGTGGAAAGTAACAAAAAATAACAAATACAACTTAATTTTTTTCCTGTAATTGCGTTTTTTCATTGCATAACAGGTGCATCTAATAACATGAACAATATCTGCAGTATTTTCAGATATCTTATGATTATTGTGGCTTACTGGGACACCGCAATGGATCAGAGCCATTGTCAATATTATTGAACTTAAATCAGCACAATCAGGAGAATATTGGGGTGGCTGTGGCTCAGGTGGTAGAGCGTCGTCTACCAAACGAAAGGGTCGGTGGTTCCATCCCTTGAAGTGTCGTTGATGAACCCCAAATTGCTCCCGATGCTGTGCCATCGGTGTGTGAATGTTTATTTGATGAGCAGGTGGCACCTTGTATGGCAGCTTCGGCCACCAGCATATGAATGTGTGAGTAAATGGTGCCTGTAATATGGAAAAGTGTTTTGAGTAGTCGTTAAGACTAGAAAAGTGCTATATAAATGCAGACTATTTACATATTACAGTTAAGTTTCTCTCCTTTCCTTTAGTTATTTTGCTGTGCAAATGTTACAAATACAAAAGGTCATATGTACAATATGAAACAGCACAGTAAAGAAGGACAGTGCACTGTTGCCTTTTTAACACAATCAGAATTCAGAAATTAAAATCATCTTATGTCAAACTTTTATTTTGGTGCTGACACAAGATAATGAAAATAACTGTTAGTTGCTGCCATAAAGTAATTGGTTCTGGGCAGGTTCAATATAGAACAATTTAGCATGCATAACTAACACACAGAATAGAGAAAGGAGGTACAACTATGATGACAATAACAATGTTGACACTGATGATGATATTGATAGCAGGTTATTGATGACAGCATACCTGTGTGTGTGTGTGTGTGTGTGTGTGTGTGTGTGTGTGTGTGTGTGTGTGTGTGTGTGTGTGTGTGTGTGTGTGTGTATGTGTGTGATTACAGGTCGCGACCTAGCCAGCACCACTCTGCCAGGCTACCCTCCTCATGTTCCTCCCACTGGACAGGGCAGCTACTCCACCCCCTCCCTCACTGGCATGGTACCTGGTGAGTACACACACATTGTTTCTCGGTACCAATAGTGCCATCGTGCTTGACTTTCTTTTACAGTAACTCTTTTCACCCATCATCTCAGCAGCTCTGTAACATAAATTTCTGTTTGAATTCCCACTGGATGTGTGTATGTCTTTAGGGGGTGTACTTAGCTTTGCCAGTTCCTCCTTCTTGTCTGTCTACACTATGGCTGACAGTGCTCCCAGGGGGTGGCATTTGTATGTGTGTGTGTGTGTGTGTGTGTGTGTGTGTGTGTGTGTGTGTGTGTGTGTGTGTGTGTGTGTGTCGTTTGTGTGTCTCTGTGTATCATTAGAAACCAGCCACAGTAGCACAGCTGTCCCTCCTCAACATTAGTAATTTGTTTTTAATGAGAATCACCAGTGACCCACGACTAATTCATTCATTCCCTTCCAGTCCGCCTTCTATGCTGCTTTTGTGTTTCAATCCTGGACCCCATTCTCTCTCTCTCTCTCTCTCTCTCTCTCTCTCTATCTCTCTCTCTCTCAGTCTTGCAGTGGTGGTTGTGGTCAGTGTGAAGTATACTGCAGAGAAATAAAAGGATGAAACACAAAAGCAACAACTGCAGGGAAACAAACTCAATACCATGTTGTTTACAAGTTCTTGTCTCTTCTGTGTATTCCCAATCATTCAGTCTGTGACACACACACCTGGGCTGACACACACACACACACACACACACACACACACACACACTCTCAGCGGACATGTAGGAACAGCACGTCTAAAGATGGGTAACCCTGTCGCCCTGTCCCCCTGCGCTCACCCTGTCCTCCGGTTTGACAGCATATTTGTGTGTGTGTGTGTGTGTGTGTGTGTGTGTGTGTGTGTGTGTGTGTGTGTGTGTGTGTGTGTGTGTGTGTGTGTTTGTGTGTGGGGCTGGTGTATGTTTATGTGTGTGCTGGAATGAGATTGTTTGTGTGTGTGTGTGTGTGTGTGTGTGTGTGTGTGTGTGTGTGTGTGTGTGTGTGTGTGTGTATGCGACCTTGACACTGAGTTACACGAGGGAGACCCTGAGCCTCCTCTCGCCTCTTTCCAACCCCCTCTCCCTCCCCTCGTCTCCTAAACAACCTGACATGTTGCCGTCACTACGGTGATGACAAGGGTAGGATGTTCGCACCCAGGGATGCCATGGAGACTGTATCCCGACCCCACCTGACAGATGCAGCTAAACATACACACACATAAAGCACACACACAAAGGGTAGTGTGAGAAAGAAAACTTGTTTGGTTGTTCATCCAAATACACACACAAACAGTCTCGACATCTAAATTCTTCTCAGTGAATATTTGACGTGGCCTGAATCCTCGAGTTGACTGGAGTGAATAGAAAAGCTAATCTTCCAACTTTGCTTCTCCAGCTTCGCCATGTTTTATCTCAGCACTTCTCAGGCAAATTATCCTTCTTTTTGTCCGCTCTGTCTAATATTATACCTTCATTAAGCAAGCAACTCTCTTCTGCTGTTCTTCATCTCCTCTCTCTCTCTGTCTCTCTTTCTGCAGCAGGGGGGCTGACACTCAGAGGGGGTGTAGAGGAGCAGTGAGGCAGAACCGACAGAACGAGAGGGAGAGAGGAGGAATCGGGGGTTTGGAAGAAGGGGGCATCAGGGTCTGTGACTGTCAGCTATGGGAGAGGGATCCCCTGGGAGGAGTGAAGGTTCAGGAGAAAAGAAAGAAAGAGCAAAAGATTGAAAAAAGAGAGAGCGGTGGAGAGATGTAAAAAAAAAAAAAAAAGAAGAGAAGAAATGGGGAAGAATGTTGTTTTGATGTGAAGGGTGACGGGTGGGCTGTAGTCAGGCGGGCCAGAGGACGAGAGAGAAAAATAAAGAGAAAAGGGGTGAAGGGAAGAGTGGGAGGGGAAGACAAGAGGAACAGTAGACCCCAGACAGTAAGTAGTAAATGAGGGAGAAAAGCTACGCCATCATCCACTGAATGAAAGGACCACTCTCAGTCTCACTGAGATCTCCTGTTCAGTCACTCTCAACTTGTCTGCAAAACATTCTGTTGAAAACTAAGGGCAGGTTAAAGCTTCACTGTAAGCAAAATGAATCTGAACAAGTAAATATAAATATGCACCATCCTGGTTTAGCTAGCCCAAATATTGTACTTGGAGTATTCCAATAAATAATTGGGATTCTTTGGCATAAAGTCACCTTATTCAGGTGTCATTGTTTGCAATTTGCATCATGAACTTGGTTTACACATTTTGTTAGTCAGTGAAAGAAAATATGAACTATAAATTAAAGTCCTGATAGCACTTAACTACAGCTTTTGTTTTTTGTTTGTTTTTGATTGTTCTTAGCAAAGGCTGGTAGCTCAAAAAACCTAAAGTAAAAGATAAAAACCAAAAAGGTTTCGCATCTTATTTCTCAAGGTAAAGAAACAGACAGGATCATCCTCTCTATCCTCTGCTGTTTCTAAGCCTTCTCTCTTGTTTTCTTTCAGGGGGAGATTTTTCCGGAAGTCCATATTCCCATCCCCAGTATTCCACATACAACGAATCGTGGAGATTTCCTAATCCCAGTTTATTAGGTAGGTGTATCCCATATCTCTGCACCCAGTTCTGCTTACCAGAAGTGGATCAATAATTGTATCAATGAATTTCATTTCATTCCACCTCACATCCCAGTTCCAACCTCTCTAATACCCTCTTGTAATATGCTGTATCTTTCATGCTCCACTGTTCATTTTTTTCATTACATTACATTTCTGTCTGTATTGTACCGTACAGTACAATACATCGTAGACATACTAATGGTTCTGTAAAAGGATGTTTTAAAAGACTGGCAATTTGGGGTGTGAATGGATTGGAAGAAAAGGGAAAGGGGGGGGGTTCTGGGTTTTTATTTTATATGTGGAGGAAGTTGGCTTTGACCACTTATTTTTAATTTATTACATAGTCACCTATACATTAACGACAAAGAACGAACCAAACTGCCACAAGCCGTGATCTGCCGGACTACAATGAGAAGGAAATGTCAGTTCATAGCAAAGGAACTAATTCACTTTAAAAGGCAATGTGACATCAGTCTCAAAAACATGTTCTCAGACAACCTGACAGCAGAAATATAGAAAAAAATGTCTTCTGTTAAAACAATTAAAACTTATTTTCATGTTGGATTGTGGCTTAAAATGTTTTTTCTACTTTAGCGCTAGGAGTGGGTGATATGACAATATATACCATCAGAGATTTTGCCACATCATTTATACTGCACTAGGCAATTTGTTCATTTTAAACTACTGTAGCACAATGCCCCATGAATGACTCTTTTAGTTCTGTATTGTAGCTATATAGTTTAGAGAATATTATAGGTCCAAGACGAAACTGACAAGAAGGCAGGACTCAGAGAAAAAGTTGCTATTATCCATGTGCTACTTCAGCACCACAGACAGCGCCATGGATTTATCAATACAAAGTTAAGCCGCCTACGTACACATGATCAGAGGTAAAACCGTGAGGTAGGGCCCACAGCATATTGCAGGCACAGAGGCAAAGCGCAGCGCAGGTATACATCATCATTGCTTATGGATTTGGTTGCGCCTTGAAAGGTCAGTGGCAACAAGGTCAAAGTTAAAATAATTTGAACTTTGAGGGCAGAGCTCAACGGCAATTTTGAGCGGTGCGCTATGCCAAGGGTAGCACTTCCTCAGAGTTGTCGCCACCGCTCTCCCCATAGGAAAACAATTGCATAGCCAGCGCAGAGTGGTTCTACCGCAGATTATGTGTAGGCGCCTTTAGGCTACTAATATTCCAGAGCCATGGTCAGGGCCATAGATTCTAACTTGCACAAGCCTCAGATAAAGATAAAGGATTAATGAGTCAGGCAGACTAGACTAACATATTCAACTAAACGACCCCTCTGCCCCTGCACTCTCTCTCCTAATAGAGGATGGAGAGAGGAGATGGCAGGTTAACAAGGGGCATGCATTTTGGTAATTTTGCTAACAAGGGAGATGGGATCCCTCCTAATATTGCCTTCTGGCACTACCTATCCCTTTGATAAATCTGGGGGTATGAGGCCATTATTTATAATGTTGCATATCAACAAGCAGGACTGCTTTATGTGTTATTGGATTTTTATATGACTTTTTGCAAAAACATGATGAAATACCTTGATCTTTCAGGTATTTAATCTACTGGATTAGCCAAAAACATGTAGTCCTGCTTTTTTTGTCCATTCATAATTTCTCAATATAATATATTTTCCAGAAAATGCATTTCCAGAAAATGTATTATATCACCATATACTGTATATCAATATCCTGACATAAAATTATATATTTCTTCACTCCTACCAACTAATGACAAAATCCATCAATCGCTTTCAGATGAGAAGTAAAGAAGAAATAAAACAACTGCACCTTCCAAAAACCTTGTTTGCAACTGTTATACTGAAAGACATCCCAACACTGTCTTCACTTCTCTGCATCAGTGTTTAACAGGAAAGATTAAGCCTGAGCCAAAAACAGTCAAAGTCATTGTCTATAGGGAGCCATTTTAGGGGTCACATTTAAAGGTGAAACTGTCAGCATGTGACGGTGTAAAGGTCAATAGGTGAGAAGGGTCAGTGCTTTGCCCCCACCCTTTCTTCTCCTCACCTCTCGTCTCCCCTCCTTCCCTTCATCCCTCTGTCCCCAGTGTTTCAGCAGGATTATGGGTCTCTTCTGGGGACAGAAATCGGCTGCTCCTCCAGTCTCTTCACCAGCCAGGCAGGACAGATGCAAGGTAGGTGGAGAAAGAAAGAAAGAAAGAAAGAAAGAAAGAAAGAAAGAAAGAAAGAAAGAAAGTAAATGAAAGAGTAAACACAAGTAATGAGTATGTGTGACGATTCAGGTGTGTATGTGCAAAGGTGCAATGATGAGGAGAAATGATGGGGGAAAAAGAGGAAGAGACTGTAAGGGAACTTTCGTATGATAACGGATGAGCGACCACATAATATGAGGACAAGATGCACATTAGCAGGCACTGAAAGGTTTAAGATTGATGGCAGCGGGAACAGAGAGGCTGTGATACAGAGGGAAGGCAGGGAATAATGAGAGTAGAAGTGACAAATGAAAGAAAGAGTTTTATAAAAAAAGAAGCAAAAGGGGAGAGAGGGCGTCTGAAGTCTTGACTGAGACTAAATATTTTGTCAGGCCGGCTTAATGCCTCACTTCCCCAAAGAGCCTCCTGAGATTACCTGGACTGTGGACAGACATAACCCGTCAACACACAGCTGGGCTGATTGATGGAAGTGACAGAGACAGGTGTGTGTGTGTGTGTGTGTGTGTGTGTGTGTGTGTGTGTGTGTGTGTGTGTGTGTGTGTGTGTGTGTGTGTGTGTGTGTAAGTGTGGGTTTCCGTGTGTCTTTGGGGTTACAGTATTGAATTGACCTCTTCCCTGAGGGGAGAATAGACTCAAGGGATCAGCAGTAGTAGAGCTGTACTCAGTGTGTCAGCTTAGACTGTCACTTAGATAGTGAGTGAGTGTGTGTGTGTGTGTGTGTGTGTGTGTGTGTGTGTGTGTGTGTGTGTGTGTGTGTGTGTGTGTGTGTGTGTGTGAGAGAGAGAAAGAGAGAGAGAGAGAGAGTGAAGGTGGGAGCTGAAGAGACAAGTGTCAGAAAGTAGACTGAGTTCATTTTATTGGCTGTACACGACAAGGAGACTCATTTTTTTCTGTCATTAGCTTCATCAGCTCATGTCATCTCATCCCTGCCTTTCATTATTCACATTCAAAGTAAAATATAATCTTAACAGAAAATTGAAGCTGCTCATTTCACATTTTCACTGCATTTCCAATGTAGTTAAGGAATAATTCAGATTTATTAGAGCCTGGGTCTTATTTTTGTCATTTTAACCATCATTTCTATCGGTAATAATAAAAATTGAACTCGTCAATTTAATTGCAGAAGTCCAAAAGGGAAAGAAACATAAGTAGAAGCACGAGACAATCATACAAGTTTCAAACACATCCCCAGATTAGCCAAATTCATTTGGAAGAGAAAATACTTGCAGCTCTTAGAAGCATATTAGCATCTCTTAACTAATTATTTTGTTTTTCCTGCCCACAATTTTAGTATTGTCTCACCTCACCAATCTCACCTCCTCGTTCCAGCTGTACCAGGCAGCTGTTTTCTGCAAAAAGCTCTGATAAATCCCCTGTACACTACCTGCTCAGGACCAAATGGCAGATAGGCAAAGTTAGAGACTAGCTGGTGTATTAACATGTTAACGTGTGTTTATAGCTTGTTACGCTGCCCCCAAGTGGCCAAAAATGTATTAATGCAGCTTTAAATAATCTGGTTAAACTTGGTTGGCTTTGTTGCAGCAATGTCATCAACACCTGGTGAGCATAATTACGTTATAACCAATAGAAATGAGGCCAAAACTACAAAAAAGTGAACTCATCAATTTTAGTCTCATTTAAGAGAAATTCAACAAAATATTTGTTTCTGGGTTCCTTCCCAGGTTCACCGTATTACTACAGTGCAACATCACGGGGGGCAGGCCCTGCTGGCACTGCAACAGCCTCTGCCTACGACCGCCATTGACCCCTCCTACTGAGAGAAGAGGAGGAAGAAGAGAAGGAAACGGGGGAGGGGTGAGGGAACGGATAGCACCAGCACTGCACAGAACAAACCTGCCTACACACGGACAACAATGAGGATGAAGATTTCAAGTTTTTGACGTCAGTGAAGTTTAAATTTTCTCTGATTGACACTTAAGTCAACAAACGCACTGCTGGGCTGCAACACAGACAAACTGTGTGGGTATTACATTACTGTGAGGACACAGGCATGGCAGTGTCAATAACTGATAGATATACTGTAGGACTGGTCAGAAGCAAGTGAATTTGGACCCTACCACAATAAATTAAGGCTTGGCTTCTTGTTTTTAACCAATTGTCTACAAATCCAAGAAGTCAGTGGACTGAGTGTGCAGCAGTGATTGAAACTATATTGTGATCTTCTGGGTAAGATGTGTTTTCAGGTTGGGAACATTTTTGAGGAAATTATTTGAGTTGATTAAAGCAAAATCACTTTTTTAGGCCCCAAAATCAATCAAACAATTTTCTATGCTATGCTATGGTGAAGTAAAGACAATCCAATTCTCATAACTTTGAATGACCAAAATCCCCCATATCATTATCATTCTAGTCTCCTTAGATTCAACACATTTTCCCTGGGATCACAATGGTAGATAAATGGGATACCATAACTTTTAATGGTAGTGTTCAATTTCACATATCACTAAGCCCCGCCCCCATTAACTACTGTTGCTATGTCTGTCAAGCTTTCTATTCTTGCACAGCACATATGCAGCCTACAATGATACCAGTGGCAGATTTACCGTCAAAACTGTAGGGGCTTTTGAAACAATGGATCCTTTCAGACAGAAGTAGACAAAAAACAGCATTAGCCAATCTGGCCTATAGTTTAATCTATTATTACACCTTTGCTCTTCTGTTTTTGGTTTTGAAAAAGGCTAGAAGATTCCGCCCTCCAATCTCTTTAAATGTAGAGTATATCTCTTACGACAGCCCCATGCACACTGCTTCAACATGTGGAGAAATCCTAAGCTTGACAGGCCAGCCGTGCCTAGTTATGGTTGCTAAGCTACAAATGGATAATCGCTGTCTGGGGGTGAGGTTTAGCAAACGCTCAATTTCCAGTGGTTGTTGCCAGTTCCCAAAGTGTATCACAGAACATCTAACATCCACACTTGCATTTAAAGTGGTTTGAATGCGACTGACTGACTGACAGACATACCTTTCAATAAAAGCACAGCCTAAAACCTGAGCCCTCTACTATAACAATGTACATGTTCACATCAGACCAAAATCAAATCCACCAGGGAGGGTTATTGTACAGGAAGGTGCTATCCATACCTCCACAGCCAAGATTTAGTCCTGATCAAGAGCTATTTATAATGGGAGGAGACAGAGTAATATATTAAGAAGCTTTTCTGCGCTGCGCTCCGTAATGAGAGTGAATGCCTGTAATGATTTATAATATGTGTCACGCTGTTGTGCTAGAATAGTGATGATGATGATGATGATGATGACGATGCGATATGAAATCTTAAAAATTTTCAATATGAAGAGAAGTCTTTGTTTATAAATATGATCCGATTGCGATGTTCCTGTTTATAGTTTGTTGCCTGGTATCAGTTGACACAGGTGCCATTGAATAAGACGCCATTTTTATCTGCTTCCTGAATACTGATAAGAAGAACAGGGAAGCAGTGGCACCCTCTCTCTCTCTCTCTCTCTCTCTCTCTCTCTCTCTCTCTCTCTCTCTCTCTCTCTCTCTCTCTCTCTCTCTCTCTCTCTCTCTAGCTCTCTTTCTATTTATCTCTTTAAACTCCCCAAAGATGGGCCCCCCCTAGTGGATCGGCTGACTAACTACAAAAGCACAAAGAGACTCAATCATCATTTAAAGGCGCAAATTTTACTTTTTTGACTTACTTTTATAACCATTACATACTTCTCCCATTGCTTTTACTTCTCCCCCTTTTGAGTGCTTGTCCTTGTGCTGTTTGATATCCTGAAATTGTTTCTATAAAAAGAAATGCTTTCGTGAAAAAACAAGTGAAACTGTTTTATTTTTGTTTGTCTCCTACATCAGTTCTGCGCTGTGACAATGTATGACACCAGGGTCGAGGCCTTACCCATCATGTACAGAGAGAGTAGGACAGATTCGCCCTTCAGCGCTGATCTGAAATCAGTGTGTTATCCCTCGCAAATGTTTGAGGGCCCATTGTTGGCCTTGTGAGAGGGCAATATCTTCCTTAACCTGTACGTAGCTTCTCAGTTCTGTCCATACAAGACTTGTACAGTAATCAGTGAACAAGAAGAGAAGTCACAATGTCAATAGCAATTTCAATTATTCACATTTAAATTTAGATTTTAGCGATGAAGTTTTTTTATGATAAAAAAGACTAAGAGGTGTGTGGTGTTGTTTTAGCCATCGTCTGCAAGTGTTTACATATCTTTTGTTTGTTTGGGTTGTGTGTGGCTGACCGTAGCGCTTCATTGCTACTGTGTAGTTTTTCTAGCGAACAGATTGAAGGCACCCAATCTGCAGCGTGAGACATAAAATATAGCTATATAAACATATAACTATAAACACTGAACAAAGCTGTTAGTTTCTCAATCTTTGTTGTTTCTGGGTTTTAAAATAGTGATAGAGTGGATCCTTTTACATTTGTAGAACTTAAAAGTTGTGTGTGCACAACTCTAAAGCAGATTCTTATGATGGCTCGCCTGCTGTGCTGCCAGTGTGCACCGTAGCAGGAGCCTTTCCTTATTTCTGTCTTTCTCTCTTGATCTTACTGAGGCATTATTGAACCTGAACCACACCAGCTAAAAAAACAAGGACAGTGCCTTTAGTTTTATATGTCAACTCCCCCCTGACTGACCACGCATCACTAAAACAAGATTCAGCATCCCTCCCTGCAACTCCTTCAACAAAACTCTGCCTATCAGCCCATGCGAACACAGGTTGGTAGATTATGTAAAGCCTTCCACAAATAAGTAGCAAACAGTAATTTCAGTGCAAACTCCGGTTGATAATTTACATACTGTACCAATGGCAACATTGCAGCTCTGATAACAGGACCAAGCCCTGATCCAGCACCCTATACTTACTCATCATGGACATTTCAGTCACAGATTCACTCATAACATTTGTAACAGGGATAGTGTGAAAATTCTAACTCATCTGATGGAAAATACTCTGAGCAATTAACAAATGACGTCAGGTGGCTGGAAAGTAACACTAATCTAAATATATTCCAAAAAAGGTTTCATTAAAGTCGGTATAAGCAAATATAAAATCAAAGTTGGCACAGGAATCTGTCTCTGCTCATCAACTGGATTTATTCTAAGCAGTGAAACACTCATTGCTGTTTCGGTAAAAATGAGATTATAGTTTGAATTGCGAGTATTGCTGCAATATAGGTTCCAGCCACCAGAGGCAGCACTGAGTTACCCAGTTGATGAGCTGTATTGACTTTAATAGAAGAGTCCTTTTTCTGATGGAATAAATAAATGTTTTTAGCCATGCAAGTATTTCATGGATTGCCATGAAATTTTGTACAAGCATGAATAAACTTCGGTTATCCCCAACCTTTCCTCTAGCAAGTCTTTTTACTTAGTTACTTCCAGTGAACAGCTACTACATGTATTGGCACAAAACTTGGCACACACATTCATGATTCCCTTGACTTTTTCTCTAGTGTTACCATGAGGTTGGCATGTGGTTTTAAGTGACTGACTCTCACACTATCATCAGATCAACATTTAATTTGTTGAATAAACTACAACTAAACTAATAGGCTACTTAACCTATGCTAAACTAAGATGGTAAACATGGTAAACACTATACCCATTAGAATTTTCTTTTTTAAACTACTTTAAAACTTTTTCTTGATCCACACAATCCACAAGGTAATTGGCAGCTGAAATGTATCTTTCGCAAATCCCTCTTTATATACACACAGTACACAGATGGAATTTAGTGGGTAGTGCAGGGTAACCATGGTACCCCACCTCTAGATCAGTTAGGGGGTTCGTGCCTTTCTCAAGAGGCAAACTGCCGAACTGGCACCTCTCCAGCTGCCAGTCCGCACTCCATACTTGTTTCGTACAGGGACTTGATCCCCAAACTGAAGAAAATGTTGAACGCTTCACAAATGTGCGTGTCATCTTTTTCGAAGGGGCCATGCTAATCTTTGTGAGCATGTTATCATGCCAGTGTTAGCATTTAGCTCAATGTACGCATGCTAGCATTGCTGTAGACTCTTAGTCTTGTTGTTACTTCATAGCCATCTGACGGCGTTCGTCAGATGTCGAGTTATTATTGTCATTATTCTTCCATAAAAAGATTATGAGTGAATCTCTGACTGAAGTTCTGAGAAATATCCATGCACGACTAGCATGGCTAAACACAACCCACTGACTTGACTAGGGGTGAAAAAAGGCACAAAATATACAAAAAAGCCAAGTAAGCGACAGACATTTTGCAAGTCTGTTCATTAATATTGCTTTTTTATTCACACACACGCACGCACGCAGGCACACACGCACACACACACACACACACACACAATACTGTAAACATGAAGAAATATTGATTGAAAGCCGTTCTCCTTGAGGAGGTGAATCCAGTCGTGCCTCCTGTGTCCGCTTGCGAGAAGCTGCAACACCAAACAGGCCAAATTCGTACTCCGGTGTAGCCAAGAATCCAGCCAAACATTAACAGGATTATTTGTTAACTATGCATCACATGGTGACACAGCCTGCCTTGCCATTGCTTTGACCTAATTGGTTCACATGGGGAGAGAATGGGTTCTCATTGGCCCGCAGTCGTTTCAATTGGCAGCCGTGACATTGACTGCAGCGATGAGGGGGGACTGTCATTGTGGGTGGTACTGTAGGAAGCACGGCGGGCAGAGGCCACACACACACACACACACACAGACATACATACACATACAAATACACATACAAACACACACACACACACACACAAATATAAGTACAGACACACACTCTGTCCCTCCCTTTGTCCTTTGCGGAGTGGTGATCGCCCCTCCTCTCATGCCCCTGTGTTCCCCAGGGGAGCCCAAACCTGCTGTGCCATCAGAAGCTCATCCCGTCTTTTTTCTCCTCCCTCAGCCCTAATCTCATCATATCTCATGCATTTGCGCCCCCACCCCCCGTTCCTCCTCCTCTCCTCCCCTCCAGTACCACTGCCACACCACCAGGATTAGGAATATTAAAACTATTCTGTTGATTTCAGGCCTGTGACCTTCCTCAAAAAGTCCGCCCTCTTTCTTCAGACAGCCCTATTAATCCCTTTTCTCTCACCTTTTCTTACTTTTCTCTCTGACTATCCAGACGTGATGCTCACTGTCCTGTCAGAAATTCTGCATAGGAATGAAGCAGGGTGTTTTGCGCCAAAGCGAGGTCATTTCAATGGCAATATTGCTGCCGCTATCTTTATTTGGCCAAGAATATTCTGTGAGATCGCATCGAATATTTTGTTTTCTCTTCATGTATCTGTAAAGAATTTAAAAACACAAAGAAACACTAGTTTCAAATAAAGATGTTTCATTTCCAGCTTTGCTGAAACTGAACTGCCCATGAAAATGTGATTGCATCCTGCATTTTTATCCCAGCTCTAAATCAAATAGGAAACTTAAATAAATGCAAATTAGTTATTTTTTCTTTATTATGATTTCTCACCAAGTGTGCACTCCCTGACTGTATCTCAATATGAATCCATGAAGATTGCTACTGCCTTTGTAAAACCTGAGGGGATTTCAGCATCACATCTTGACAGCAATTAGTGGCACAATCTGTTTCATGCTTGCTGATATACCTAGGCTCTGGACAGATCTCATACTGAAGTGTTACAATGTTCTGTACATCTTAATATTATTCAACTGTGGAAGAGGAGAAATACACAGGACTCCTACAAAAATCAACTGTGCTTTTTGAGCAGATGTTTCAATCAAAAAAAAAAAAAAAAGATAACATGATTTTTCACCTTACTGTGGCCTTTCGTGTAACAATCTGGAGTTGTTTTGTGTCCATGGCTTAATATCTGGGGTGTTAAAGAGATATTTATATCTGTAACATTTTGGTATAAAAAAGGATCAAACAAAAGACAGAAAGACATACATACAAAATTAGGTTTCAACAATTCAGCTTGCTCTGTTCTTTAAAATCAAACGTGACAAAAAGAAAACATATCTGTAACATTCACCAAAGCCTGTGATGCCTGTTTTAAATAATAGATTCTTGTACAAAAAACATACAAAATCGCAGAAAAGACTTACAGATACAAACACAAAACGAAGATGAGAAATGCCTTCAAATATTCTGGAGGGGAGGATTTAAAAAAAAGTAAAAGAAATGTTTCTTTAAGAAAATGTGTATGTTTTTTATTCGATTTTCTAGTAGTTGCAAACAAAACTTGGTGTTTTTTCCTCTTTGTGTGTTGTGTGTTGTCTTAATATTTGAATGTATTTTACTGCAGTGCGAATTTGCCAAAGATATCATATCACTTGATTTCTCTCCTTTTTTTGTTTATTTTATTTTTCCTGAATTGTGACCAATTTTGTTCAGAAAACTAGAAATAAATGGTGAATTTGATATTATGCTTATTTTTCATATTTCTATTGTTAATATTATTGTTATTTTATTTCCTGAGTTTGAGTTTACTGTGTAATATTAAATTCCAGTTTGCTTGATGCATCTCTTCATACTCAGTCTGTGTACCTGTCCATCTGTCCACCTGAGTGACTGTTGTTGGTGAATTATTCCATATATGTACCTGTAATGTGAAGCTAAGAAGTAATTATTTGTAAATATTTGCCATAATTTTATTGGTCCTTCAGAATAAAAAATAATTTTTTGGAAGTTAAAGGTTCTGTGTCCGTACTTAGCTGCAATTGCACTTGTTTTTCATAGAAGCCAACATGCATACAAACAGTTCACACACATACTTATTGCTTAATGCCACATTCCTCAACATCCAGCCTCAGCCTGGATAGGTGGAGCCTTCCAGAGCAGGAGGACGTTAATGTCTCAGTGTGACCCCGCAGTGCAGCTTTCATCCTGGGGACACAGATCTAATCTTGGGGCATCTATCTGGAGGCGAGGGGCGGGGGGGGGGCAGGGTGGGGCAGCTAAACCCCCTCCCTTTCCTAACCCCACCACTCTGTGGAATGGAGAGAATGGAGTGTCCCAGTGCTGCAGCTCTTGGCTGCTGGCCGAGTCCAGGAGGGGGCAGAGGTGTGTGTGTGTGTGTGTGTGTGTGTGTGTGTGTGTGTGTGTGTGTGTGTGTGTGTGTGTGTGTGTGTGTGGAATAGAGGAGAGGAGGAGGAAAGGGGAGAAGGGTGATAATAGGACACAAGCCATGACATGGTGACAACACGCCACATACACAGAAAACAGCACAAACCCAGCTTGAGACACAGGCCGGGCTGTCCGCAGCTTGGGTGCCTGCCCAGGACACCAGAACAGCACAGTGTATTTGTGTGTGTGTGTGTGTGTGTGTGTGTGTGTGTGTGTGTGTGTGTGTGTGTGTGTGTGTGTGTGTGTGTGTGTGTATGTTCTTGTTTAACTATATTCATGGGGTCCAAAAACATGGGAATACAGTATACTTGTGGGGTCCGGACAGCTTTGTGGTGCCAAAATGCTGGACCCCACAACTTTAAAGGGCTGTTTGAGGGTTAAGACTTTCACTTTTAGGATTAGTGTTAGAATAAGGTTATGGTTACGGTGAGGGTAAGGGTTAAGGTTAGGCATTTAGTTGTGATGGTTAAGGTTAGGGTAAGGGGCTAGGGAATGCATTATGTCAATGACGGGTCTCCACAAAGATAGTGAAACGTGAAATGTGTGTGTGTGTGTGTGTGTGTGTGTGTGTGTGTGTGTGTGTGTGTGTGTGTGAGTGAGTGTGTTTATGTGTGTGTGTGTGTGAGTGTGTTTGTGTGTGTGTGTGTGTGTGTGTGTGTGTGTGTGTGTGTGTGTGTGTGTGTGTGTGTGTGTGTGTGTGTGTGTGTGTGTGTGTGTGTGTGTGTGTGTGTGTGTGCACTGTTATCCCAAATTAGTTTACTTTACTAGAAATTTTCATGGAAACCCGTTGCCTTAAACCGTTTAAGTTTTTACACAAGGTGAAACTTAGCAGGTTAAGTTGTATTAACACAGAGCAGTAAGTTTATGCATTAGACAAATCAAGTTTACATTACCGGTAGTAGTCATTACTAAAAATCATTAGTAAACTTAAATTATTTTTTTCTGGAGTCATGTTGTCTAGCATAAGCATGTTAAGTTAAAGTGGCTATGTGTAACTTTCAGTTTGTGTTGATTTCAGCAGCCCCTTTGGACAAAAGCAGTAGTGTTTTTACCCCACTTGCTATCGTAAAGGTCTAGGAGTTAGCATTATAGGGACGTCATATAGTTGCGAAGAATATTTTGCTCAGACAGAAAACCATTCATTTACAATAAGAGAATACGTTACAGATGCATCGTTGCATTTCAAATGTTGCATACGGTAACTTAGCCTACTTTGGATGTATCGTAAGCTAAACTGGGTATTACTGTCACTGTGTCAAGACCCAAAGCAATAAGAGTTTGTTGTAGCAACCAACGTAATAATAATTTAGGTTAATATAGCGCATTTCATGAAACCCAAGGACGCTTTACACAAAGGGGGACAAGAAAAAAGAAAATAGGCCTAAAAGGAAATAAAACGTCCGCGCTAAATGGAAGGGGGATGTAATTTAATGCCGGTTATGACACCACATTGTGCATTGTTATTTTATGAATGAAATGAAATAGACATATAACATACCTGAGGGCCAATTTGGGGTCGGTTTTGAATAATTTACAATCTCGTAATTGTCTCCATCTGTTGAAAGCTTGACTACATTTTGCCAGTCATCTTTCACTTTTACCTTTTAGCTTTTAGTTGTTCTTGTTTAATTTCCTTATTTTCTGTGATGGCCATGCCCCAGCATCAGTCATAACTACAGCAGATAACTTTAAAAAAAAAATTAAAATACAATTAGGCCTATATAAAGTAATCTCCTGCTACCCTACAATAACACAGGCTTTTCCGGTGTTATGCCGAAATCTGTGACCCATCAGAATGTGTGACTGCATAGCCAGTCTGCCTGCTGTAAATCCTTTTGTGATCGCGATCATGGAAGGCTTGTATCAGGTGGATGCACCAACAGTTTTGTTGTCATTACTTAGAGTTCCTCATGGGGGCGACGGAAACTACGCACTATAGCTTTAAGATCCTTAGTTATCTCTACTTAACATGATCTGTGCACTGCATACTTAAAGATGCCGTAGGTAGGATTGCGAAGATCCAGGACTTATGTCGACAACTTCTCAGTCCCTCACCCCTTTCCGCTAAAGCCCAAAACGGTCTCCTAAACCCCTTCCCCCACAAGGGAGAATGAATGTGTGTGCATGAGCAGTGATTGACACACAGTTAGACACTCCCCCTGGCCCTGATTGGTGCATCTGAACAGGGAGCTGTGGATGTTTGCAAATCGTATTACAGGCTGTAGGTGGTGTCAGAGGAGCCGGATTTTTTTTAAATGACCTGCTTCATGTAGTTCTACTCGAACATAGGGTCAGTTTCAGCAAATATGACAGAAAGTTAGTTTTATAAGCCTACTACACCTTTAAGGTGATTATTACAAACAACTAATGTGGTTTAGTAATGAATATGGTTTTTAACAAAATATGAAAGCATAAATAGTGACCACTAAAAAGTTTAATTACAACTAAATCTATGTTTACAGTGTGTGTATGTGTGTATTCAAGCTCATTTTGGATCCTTGCCAACTAAAGACAGCCCTGTAAAGTTAATCCAGCAATCAAGGTTGGATTAACCCTCTAAGGGGCCCGGAGCAAACATGAGCTGTGTCTTCCACACATTTTCCCATCTCAGTCCCCTAGTAACTAACCAGTATTCCTATGCTGAAATACTTCCGTTCCCCAGGATTATGGTGTCAGTTAGTTTCTTACAAACTCTTTTATTTAAAGTGGCTTTGTACCAACTTTATGACAGCCTGTGAAATGGCTTCTGAAAATCTGGTGGGAGGTTCGCAAAGTATGAAAAACTGGGGGTCATGGAGTTTGAAAGATGTGGGTGTTAAGCAAGATGCTATTGAGTTGCATTATGGGAATTGTAGGATCCAGTGTTTTTGGAGCTTTAGGGACTAAACGTCAGGATATCTCAACCTCTGCTGATTCAGATTTATCTTTTCTTTTTTAATCTGTCTCTTCCAATACAGACTGAAAGGGGCCTTTATCAAACATTCTCCCTGTGCACTCATGATGCATGTAACGAAAACAATTAATAAGGTATGGATGGAAAATTTCATTTTGCAATGCCGTGTATTAAAAAGCTAAGATATGCTAGTAGACTACTGAAATTTGGCCAAACATTGACTGTTAGTAACAATGTTTGTCTGAAAGTTGCAAAGCTGATCGGCTTGGCAAATAAGGGTAAGGGTTTGACAGTGTTAGTGTTAGACTGTTAGTTAGAAAGCAGTGCCACACCTTCTGCCATCTTCATTCTTCTCCTATTGCTCCAGATTACATAACATGACTAGGCATTGACATGTTCTCTCCTCCCCTCTTCCTCCTCTGGCTTCCTATACAAGAGCAGGAGACAGACAACAGTGGTACTTGTGGAGGCCAAGAAGTCATGCAAATTAACGTCAGTCAGCATCAGTATTTTTTGGCCCTCCAGAGCCCCTGTAGAGAGGTGGTGTGGGGCCAACTGAGTATAATTGGGCCTCAGCTGATTAGTGAAGAGGGGCTCATACAGGAGAGAGGGGGGGGATGAGAGGAAGATATTCTAAAGAGATATTAGGAGTGAGAGAGCAGGGCCTTTGAATCAAACAGGAGGAGAATGAAGAGAGAAACTGACAAAACATACAGAGGAAAAGGATGGAGCAGTGTGCTAATACATGTGTTGCATATTCATGACTGCTGCTGTGTTTTTATCCCCACTCTCTCTGCCGTCTTTGCTCTCATTCTGCTCTATACTGTTTATCTCCATGAGTGCATTTTGTCCTCCATATTATGTAGTGTGTTGCATGTGAATACTATGCTTTATTAATCATTTTGCATTCATTCATTTAAAAAAATTCCTCTGGTTTATTACAATTTCATTTTCATAGATTTGACCATCATACTTTTATTGCTGATATCTGGGGACGCAGCTACATTCACTAAAAAGATATTTGACGGGCAGGCAAGCAGTCCGATGATCATACAAGTTTTAATAACCACATCACTAGACAAGAACGTCTATATTGGATTATTCTGCAACACCTCATATTAGGTTCATCAGGCTCACTTTATTTAAGGAGACACTACTTCCTGCGCTGTCACGTAAACATTGGGATTATAAGTAAATTGTGAAGTCCAGAATTCTCCAATATGGACAGGATTCCTTGGGGTAATGGGCTGGGTTTTAATCAAACCTCAAGGTTAGCCAATTTTATTTGGAAGAGAAAGTAAAGGGTGAACCCATACTGTCCATTGTAAACACCCCTCTGTTTACAAACTGACCGCTTAGACCTTACCACATTTCAGGCATACTAACATTCAGTTTTACCTCACAAACCTCGCAAACTGCAATGAGGGATTGCAAGCCAAAATTGCTTCATTTGAATGGGTAACAAGAAAGTTTCAATTCCACTTTCACATGTAATTGCATGCCACCTGTTTCTATCATCACCTTTAGCCTAATCATTTGGTTTCATTACTGTGCAAGTGAGTCTTTTAAAAAATTCACAGCGTCAGAGAGAAGCAAGCCAGTCCTCTGCTGGTCTGACTGACTGTTGGCTCATCAAATGAGGAGAATTTCTCTGACACACTATAGTGAAAAAATATGGTTTGACCTTATCACAGAAGACATTTGGACCTCACAGAATGAGCTGTTACATGCTTCTCATTGCCCCCCCCCCCCCCACCCCCCCCCCCCACACACACACACACACACACACACACACACACACACACACACTAAAGTCACAGAGATGCATTACACAGTGACAGTGGTAAAGATGAGCGAGGCTTGTACAGAGTGCTTATGGGCTGTGTTTCACTCATTAAGGCCCCCTGGACACCAGAAATGACAGGACACGTAGTTCAGTGTTAAGTTATTTCCCCCCCCTCGGCCCGTCACTGACAATCACTCTCTCACGCAGATACTACATGTAACAAATGTCAGATGTGAGTACAGTTTGTGTGTGCGTACATGTCTGTCTGTGTGTGAATGTCGGACCATTGACAGGCATGGAAGCAGCTTGTTGCGCTAATAGCCTAACTAATGTGTCTACATTCCCTCCCTCCCTTTCCTTACCTCCCTCACCCCCTCTTTCCTCTGCAAAACTGACATATATGAACCGAGCAGAGAAAGGAGGGAGGGAAAAAAAGAGAGAAAGGGGGGGAAAAGAAGAGGAGAGGAGTGTGTTGACAAGCGGAAGACCCTCTCGCCCTCCCGTCTAACTCCGTCTATCTCCCCCTCGCTCCCTCAGGGTTTGTCTCTGAGCGTAGTGCTATGATGAATAGGCCTGTCTAAGCTAACCTAGCGGAGACCAATTAGAGAGAGAGAAGAAGAAGAAAGATAGAAACAGAAAAACAATGAGAGAAACTGAAGCAAAGGGTGAACAAGAGACATAAAAGATCGAGAAGGAAGGGCAGATAGGTTAAAAATGAGGTGAGGATTGGGGTAAAGTGGAAAGTTTAAGACAAAGCATGGTGGAGTATTGTTGTCTATGTATGTGTGTGTGTGTGTGTGTGTGTGTGTGAGCTGTCAGTGCTGAGAGAGAGGCAGTGTGAGAGGGGCTGGCCTCTTAAGTCTTAACCTCGTCTGCTGCTGCAGGAGAGACTTTGACAGCAGAGACGCACAAACAGGACTGACCCTCGCAAAATACTTCCTCCTCTTCCTCCTCCTGAGAAACCTTTTACTGCTGCACTCCTTGTTCCATGTCGTCCTCTTCCCACCCTCTTCCTGCTTATTATTCTGTTAGTCCTTAATACGTTAGCAGCCAAGCTCTCTTGAGCTAACACATTTAGTTTTGGTGACATTTTTTATATCAATAAAGGTACTGTCTGCTAGTATAGGCGTCCCTGGTTTATTGTTTTTCTTTTTTATTCTACTTTTTGTCTTGTGATTCAACCTACAGACATCTGATGACACCTTTCATTGTCGACATTTGCAGCTGTTTACATCTGCTGTGTCTGAAATAACTCCCTATTTGTGCACTACATTTACTTTTTGCAATTTTATTTGAGCACCAGATTTTTCAGTGTGACATTTATGCACCGTTTGGGGCCCTCAAAAATTCCCAAAATGTAGTGTGCAAAGCATTAACTTTACTTTCTTTAAAGAAACGTACAATGCAAAGCTTCATGGGAAAGTGAGTTGTGGGACATTACATCTGTCAGTGAAGACAGACAAATCTCTTTTTAATGCTCATTACAGAGTAAACTTTTAAATATGTTTATTATGTAAGGAATAAGACAGCGTCTGTTTGTGGTATATCTTTGCTGTGTAAGGGAATGATGTTATATGGCAGTAAAAGGTTTGTCAGCCTACGATTTGCGTAGTTAGCATTAGCACTGATAGCCAACCCAAAGAAGAAAATGAAAAGACTTTTTGATTTGCAGGCAATCTCTGAGAAATGCCATCCAAAAAAAACCCAGCTAAGACTAATTTTAGTAACCATGCTACAAGTTTAAAAGTGCAAAAATAGAGGATCTACTGCAGTGGTTCCCAATCCCTGCAACATTTGCTACCGGGTCGTAATAAAACAAAATGATTTGGCAAAAAAATGCCCCACAATAATTAATATGTGCACTCACAGTCACATCCCAAACAACAGGATACTGATATTGGACTGAAGACTAACTATCACTGTCGCGCATTTGCATCATTCGTCAGGTCATAATTACACCTAGTAAAGTTGACTTTTCTGAAAGCTCCAATATATCAAACTTGGTGCTTGATAGTACAGAAGTGCCGGAAAACCAACCAAACAAACAAACATGGACGCCTCATTTTATCATAAGTCCATTGTTTAAGGTATTTAAACCCTCACACAACCGTCTTGAGTTGTCTGATAATGAGAACATTCTCACGTCATAAACGTGGGAACCTTTCCCATCTCTACCATTCATCCCATATGATGTGAACATTGCATTATACTGCAAAACTTTGGCTCCATGTATAGGCCCAGTCTGGCCTGGGATCAAATCCCACAAACGCTTCCTCGCCTGTGTGTCTGCCAAGCTAATTTTCCTCCTTCAGACAAACATTTGATAAATGGCCTCCTCACTCTCCTCTTTTCAAATAGGAAAACTCTCCCTGCCCTTCTCCTTCCTCCAGATGATCACCACCATGCCCATCTCTGAGACAATTACAAACATCCTGCTTCCCATTCATCACCAACAATTAAACAGCATGGACGGAGGCTACTTCATAAGCAGAGAGGAGAGGGCGAGGAGACGAATGCGAGCGGAATGAAGTAGAGTCAACAGTGAGAAAGAGAGAGGAAGGCTGACAGCACAATTAAGGTTTTTAATTCTCTGCTTGAGTGGGCCGGTCCAGTCTTTATGCTAATTAGGATGCCACAGCCATGTAATAAATCTCTATGATCCAGCCTCATTTCCCTTCTGTCTCTCTGTCTGTCTCTTTCACACACGATCACACACATTTACAACAGCACAGAAAGTTCACCCATTACTTTGTATAGCTACACCCTTCGGCTGGAGTGTTAATAGTTTTGATAAAATTGTTTTTTCTCTTGCAATTTTTAATGCTTCCCTGAGATCTGAGAGCCACAGCGTGTCAGCACACACACCGTTTACTGGTTGGCCAAGCATTCGTCGCTTTGGCTCAACGCCTATACCACATGTAGTTTCTCTCCCTGTTAACTCCCTTTAGTGTTTTTCAGGAATATGGCTTGCATGCCCAGCGCTGTATAAACACACATACATCTAAAGGCGCAATAAATGCAGAAAATATTTTTTTCCTCTCCCTTTTTCCTCTTGTCCACTCATTTCCATTTGACAGACATGTCTAATGATAACATCTTCCGATGGGAAGAAAACAGCACAACAATCCGCAGATAATTGGGGGGCCACATTTAAAAGACGAGGAGAGAGAAAATGAGAGAGATAGATAAGTGGACAACTGTACACTGTTAAAGTAGAAACCAGCAGATATATTTTCACCCTCATTTAGGTCACGAGGACGCACACTAATCAGTGTTTTTCTTTCTGTTGCTTCTTACAAAGTGTCCCAAAGCCAATTTAAACACAAAATCTGCAGTTGTACGTTCATTAAATAAATGAAGGTCAAAACAGGTCCAAACTAATTGAGGCAGATTTTTATTTGAAGAAAGACACAATAAAATGATTTCACAGCAGAACTCAGCCATGCTGCGCAACCCTACAACCAAACATCCCAAGTCTGGTTTGAGTGGGAAACCTCTCCAGTTTCTTCTGCTGGTCCAACACTTTCTCATTGGTGGTGTCACTGTCAGCCATTTTGTGCTGCATGAGGGTCAAAATGGCCACCACCCCAACCACCAGGGCCAGGTGAAGCAGGTACAGGGCAACATGGACACAAGTCAGCAGCAGGGAGACACAGACGGTGGCAACGCACCACGGCCAGGCCAGGAGCAGCAACAGGGAGTGATACACGGAGCTGAGGACAAGAGCCGGGACGGACAGGACGAGTCTGAGCAGCGTGGAGGCCAGCCAGGAGTACAGAGACAGAGGAGACAAGAGGAGAGACACTGTTGCCTCACTAATGGATACAGCCTAAAAGAACAAATGCAAAGTAGACATGTGATATGATAATGCTGATAAAAAGCTTACGGAGCAACAATGGAATTTATTTGGAGTCGTGTTTTTGTCCACCTGGCAAATTTAGGTCCAATTCCTTTTTAGCTCCGTTTTGGTAACTCAAGGGAATTATTTGGCTCTGTAGCATCTAAATGCACCACTATGTTCACCAGATAGTCGCTTACTGTGATTTTTTTTAGCAGCATTTTTTCGTCGGTAGTGAAGAGGGAGACAGGAAATATGGGCAGAAAGAGGGACATGCCAGAAACGTTCCTGGCTGAAATTGACCATGTGTGACCACTGGGCTACCAGGCCTCTTCGCATTTGTATGTAACAATTTTTTGGGTCACGACCATGAAGTTGGAAGCACTATATTACAGCACATGTAGGCCTAACTACTTTGTATGTATATTTCCATCAACCTACCTCACAGGGATTTCCATGCAAGGTGTCATTAGACATCTGAGCCCTGTGAAGCCCTGACAAATGAGCAATGGACAGATATGCAGTCAGAGGAACAAAAAGAAATGGATGTGTCATGCAGCTGCCTTACAAAAAAACAGCAAGCCAAATTGTTGGACCGTATCAGTGTAACAGCTCTTCTAAAAAAATAAATTAAAAAAAGACATAAACTCACATAGGAAAAGGAGAATGAGAATGACTGTCAGCAGAAGCCTCATTTCTCCTACTCGTCTTTACACTCACAGGCCTGAAAATAAGAAACAAAACAAGTGAACACAAATCTGCTCTAATCTGTTCTAGCATTCACAAATAATTTCTACTTACCCAACACTGCTTCCAAACTGGATGCACTGTATGTCAGCTCAATCTGCTCCTCATACAGTACGTTTCACACTGCTCTATATTCTGCAAAGTTTCTCAGCTTTAATAATTATCTACAGGACTTGTAGCAAACATGCTCTCTTGTTCTAGTTTTCAAACAAGCATGGACAAAACGTCACAATTTATAAGGAATAAGGATTGCAGTGCCCCCTGTTTGAATGGAGGGACAATGACAAGAATCATTTCATGAACCTTATTATGATTAGCAGACCACTACAGGATTTTTAGTTTTTCTTACAAGGAGGAACCGTGAATCATCTACCTGCCCCATTACTCCTGCAGACACTGAGAAATGGAAGTAAAGGAAACAATATAAGGCACCAAACTTATGATATAGAACCAAAATATTTAATAGAAAAGTCACAGGAAGGAATACAAAAAGGTGAGAAGAATCAGGCTCATGTAGTGGCTGGAGAAAATGGGAAAAGGCCAAAAAAGAGGGAAGAGTCTCTCTTATATGTGAGAAAGGTGACAGCTGGCTTTTACTCCAGCTGTTGTCCATACCACACACACACATACACACACACACACACACACACACACACACACACACACACACACACACACACACACACACACAGCTCTGATCCTCCAACCTCAGCCCAGCAGGAGTCATTACCACCACTGGAATAATACGAAGGATATGGGCTGAGGAGGATGTTTTTTTTTACTCCAACCTTCACCTCCTGTCCTAAATTATCATCTAACCCCTCATCCTCTCTCAGACTCCATTAAGGTTAAACCCCCCTTATCATCACCTCAACCCATCGTTACCCTTCCCCTCCCTGCTGAGACGCCAAGGAGAACCTGCCACAAATAAATGCCAATCAGCTGCAGCACTATTACAGCTAAGTGGCATCTAGTCTTGGAACAGGGAGGGGAGAGACACCCTTATTTTACTCTGTTCAGATGTTGCTGGCAATAATCATTATTTAGTCAGTCAGTCATAACAATCATGCTCCTACAGCCATTTCTGCCATAACAATGATCATCCACCATTTTGAGTATCAGAGCTATCATCTAAATTATCTTTCACTGTGGTTATAAATTTACTTGAGAACACAACACATCTGGATTCCTGCAACTTAATGAGCCAACATTTACATTTTTAGGGATAAAATATGCCAACATGTGGCTATATTCCAGGTATGTGCATTACTTTGGCATAAAAGTTTCCATAATCAAAACAAGTGCAAGATGTGCTTTCAAACAACGTAGACATTTGACACCTTTCACCACTTGTTTTACTAAATATGAACTGAGAAATGCTGTCACTATGCCAAACTATCACTATCAATCTTTGTACCAAAGAGAAGTAAAGACAAGACGAACAGAAGGATGATGACAGAGACTAAAACACGCCACTGCTCCATCAAACTGCTGAGTGAATAACAAAGAAAGAACATTTGATGTCAGTGAAGTAGATAAATTAATCTCATCTCCTTAATCATCTGTCTCCATAAACACATGGGGACATTTACCAGAAACCATTTATTTTGCTATTTTATGTCAGTAGAAATCTTACAGACAAAATGCGACAGACAAAAAACTAGAAATAAAAGCAGACACTTCATACAACGCAAAACGTGTAAGAACACCATGATGGAAGAATTGTAAACATGTAATTAACGACTAAATTACAACCACAAGGGAGAATAACATTAAGACAAAAATATGGTAATTAGCACCGTACTGTAAATAGCTTTGTTACATTACACACACACACACACACGACATAGATCCTATTCAGTGTAATAATTATAAAGTAAAACAGCAATACTATACATAAATCAAGATATGCTGTACAGGATTCTGCAATGTAAAGCTCATACATATAATGTAACATGTACTCTGGGGATTGCAGGCTGACCTAAGGACAATTTTAAATATTCACTATGAATAATGAAGGACAAATCATTAACGTGCTAAGACACCATACTGTATGAATCTTTGCATCAGTCTAATCACACATAATTTATTCTTGGACACAAAAACGCCAGTGTCCATTTACATTGTTAGGAAAGTGCATGTCTTAGATACTGGATGTGGAAAGGATGTCTTCCACTAGGTGCTTGTAGACCCAGGCATCTCCCTTCAGCCTTTGGCGCCGAATCCCGACGACCTCCGGCCTCTGCAGGAGGCACACCTCCAGCTCAAACGCCATGGTTACCTTCCCAAAGTCGCCCCAGGTCCGACATTTTAGGGTATACCTAAATGAAAGGCGAAGAAGGCGACACAGAAACGTTAGGATTGGATCAAAGAGTGGGCTTTCTGATCAGAAAGGGGGGTTAGGCAGGTTTTCTTACCCTTTCTGTGTGAAATCTACGTTTTTCTCCGGCAGGATGGAGAGGATCTGGTTAAGGACCTGGTCGGGGTTGGTCTGACTGGTCAGGGTAACGTTGTACTGTACCTAGCGAAAAAAGAGACAAAGAAATGATGTGACGTGTACAATACTTGTGACGCAGAACATGGGTCAAGGTGTGCAACTTTGGCACGCTTTATACCTTGATCTTCCGCGGGCCGTCACGCAGGGCTCGCTTCTTGCCAGGAGTGAGCATGGTGATCATCTTATCCAGGCCTCTCTCCAGGGAACCGAACACCTTTCCTCCTCTCTTTTTCTTCCCGCTGTCTCCCGTAACAGCCATGTCCAATGACCGAGACCTAGAGAGCAAACAGGGTCCGACGTGTAATCACTTTGGCGGATCATTTGATCAAACTGCTCTTACCTTTCAACTAGATCACAGGTTTCAGTATTAGGACAGAAACGGCACTATTGTGCTGTGTACCATTTCTGTCCAATTCCTTAGTAATTTAGGTGATTATCTTACTCAAACTGACTAAGACTGAGTGAGCAAGGCTGTTGAAGGCCTCAGAGCCTCCACTCACCTTCGCTCAGGACTGAAAGCCAGTATTTCAACGTTTGCAAGCTCCTTGAACTCTGCTGCTCTTTTCTTATTCGGCTCTTTAGAGGCACTGCCTCCACCTGCAAACACACACACATACACACAGCTAGGCTTTAGTGACAAGAGAAGAGAACACATGTCACTACAGCCCACGTGGGACAGTGAGCAGAGGAAAGAGACAGCTACATCTGTCACAGCACACGCCTTGGGACAGAGGGGGTTGTGTGTGTGGACAAGTTTGTCAGAGGCAGCATGTCTGCTCTATACTTAGAACAGGACCGAGCCAGATTCCAAGGGTTTAACACCAAATAGGTCAGCTGCGGTGCGTAAACCGGCTTGTGGCCGAGTTTATAGAGGAGGCTAATGAGACCGGACATCTGAGCAGAGAATTCACATAATTAAGACTTTAATGATTCTCCATTCACATTAGTGTCCTTCATTCATAGATAAGTGAATAGAATTAGTTTCCTGATAATAACCTCACCTTTGAGTTGACAATGATAAGTGTGTGTGTCCATTTTCAGGCAATTCAGTAATGACAGCTAAATTATAGAAATATGAGAGGCTTTGGAATGAAAAAAACAACAAAAAAAACAGGCCCAATAAATGAATTTATTACCAGAAGACAATTTACTTGCAAATGTGTGGCATGTGGACGTGGCACTTGTGATTATGAGAGCTGCATGAAGACGGAGTGAGGGACAGATAAATGAAAGAGAGCAACGTGGAGAGGGGCAGTTGGCTAATGCAAATAATCTAATGGAGATTGTACTTCAAGACCTTGTTAGGAACAAAAACAATTACAGTATATAAATAAACTGCATGATGAACTGAAACTCTGTGTTGTATGTAATTCATTGCTGCCATGGGTTGAGTAAACAAGAGACTCCTCTTACCTTTAGGTGTGACTGGATTAGTTTTGGCGCCATTGACATTAGCATTTTGATTGGGTGTGGTCAACACCTTTTTGTTGGCCCGTGCATTCTTTTTACTGGACGCAGGAGTTCGAGGAGGAGGCAACGCAAATATTTCGACATCTTTCTCCTGCACAGCAATATTCTCCTTGTTCTCACTGGTTTGTCCCTGGTCTCTGTCCCTCCTCTCCTGGCGGTGCTGTGCCGTTGTTCGACCCCTCTCTGGGGTCAGGCTGTAAACACACTTTTTCTCCACTGAAGGAGATGCCAGTCTCTTTAGGAATACAAAGAAGAGATACACATGGTATGAGTAGATATCTCTGGAAGAGAACAGTCATGGCCCTTCACCATAGCAGCTAACAAGGTTTCTAACCCACACATAAATCTGTAAGGATATGGAAGACAGCGAAAACGACAAAATGCATGTGTTCCAACTTTCACATACCATGTCTTTGTTGTTTGCAACTGAAACCCACGGGCAATCATCAATGTAGTCTGAGCAAAATTCCAGAGAACCCACAATAACGGCATCTTCATCCTCGCTAAAGTGAAGGGCTTCCCTTGTCTGAAAGAGAGAGAGAAAGTAAGAAATGGAAAGTAAAAGAAACAAGACAAAAAGATATACAACAACACTACTGTACTGGGACACATTAAGTATGTATAGATAGGGTAGAGTCATGAAGACAAGTCAGTAGCCCAGAAAAAGAACAAAGCATTTTGGGAGTTGTGATCCAGTCTGACCTGTAGTCCCTGGTGCAGTGGAGAGCACGAGTCCTCACAGACGGCTGGTTCAAGGCGCAGGCGAACAGGTTTGCCCCTCTGCTTCTTTGACAGCAGCAGCAGGTAGGTGGCTGTGGTCTGGTCATACCGCCACTGTAGGAGTTAAGATGTAATAGACTGCATATCAAATAGAAAGTATGTAAAAGATATTATGTTTGCACAGAATACAAGGGGTGCAGAACGTTTAACATGTTAGTAGTTTTCATGTCACCGTCCATATCACAACAAAATCAACTGATGATGAACTGACCAAAATAATACGCAAATGTGAGTACAAACAGAAACACACCTCCTTGACCAGCGCTGTGGTGCTCGCCCTCGACCGTTTCATGTTGACAGCCATCTCAGTGATACAGTCCTCATCTATGTGGCCGAGCTAAAATAAAAAAAAATAAAAACAGGTATGTTCACACAAAATCCAAGACAGACACTTTTTTTATTCATTTATTTTTTTATTACAGTGGGACAAAAAAGTATTTAGTTAGCCACCAATTGTGCAAGTTCTCCCACTTAAAAAGATGAGAGAGGCCTGTAATTAAAAATCATAGGTACACTTCAACTATCAGAGACAAAATGAGAAAAGCAAATTCCAGAAAATCACATTTTAGGATTTTTAATGAATTTATTTGCAAATTCCTCTGGAAAATAAGTGTTTGGTCAATAACAAAAGTTCATCTCAATACTTTGTTATATACCCTTTGTTGGCAATGACGGAGGTCAAACGTTTTCTGTAAGTCTTCACAAGGTTTTTACACACTGTTGCTGGTATTTTGGCCCATCCCTCCATGCAGATCTCCACTAGAGCAGTGATGTTTTGGGGCTGTCGCTGGGCAACACAGACTTTCAACTCCCTCCAAAGATTTTCTATGGGGTTGAGATCTGGTGACTGGCTAGGCCACTCCAGGACCTTGAAATGCTTCTTACGAAGCCACTCCTTCGTTGCCCGGGCGGTGTGTTTGGGATCATTGTCATGCTGAAAGACCCAGCCATGTTTCATCTTCAATGCCCTTGCTGATGGAAGTTTTCACTCAAAATCTCACGATACATGGCCCCATTCATTCTTTCCTTTACACGGATCTGTCGTCCTGGTCCCTTTGCAGAAAAACAGCCCCAAAGCATGATGTTTCCACCCCCATGCTTCACAGTAGGTATGGTGTTCTTTGGATGCAACTCAGCATTCTTTCCCCTCCAAACACGACGAGTTGAGTTTTTACCAAAAAGTTCTATTTTGGTTTCATCTGACCATATGACATTCACCCAATCCTCTTCTGGATCATCCAAATGCTCTCTAGCAAACTCCAGACGGGCCTGGACATGTACTGGCTTAAGCAGGGGGACACGTCTGGCACTGCAGGATTTGAGTCCCTGGCGGCGTAGTGTGTTACTGATGGTAGCCTTTGTTACTTTGGTCCCAGCTCTCTGCAGGTCATTCACCAGGTCCCCCCGTGTGGTTCTGGGATTTTTGCTCACCATTCTTGTGATCATTTTGAACCCACGGGGTGAGATCTTGCGTGGAGCCCCAGATCGAGGAAGATTATTAGTGGTCTTGTATGTCTTCCATTTTCTTATAATTTCTCCCACAGTTGATTTCTTCACACCAAGCTGCTTACCTATTGCAGATTCAGTCTTCCCAGCCTGGTGCAGGTCTACAATTTTGTTTCTGGTGTCCTTTGACAGCTCTTTGGTCTTGGCTATAGTGGAGTTTGGAGTGTGACTGTTTGAGGTTGTGGACAGGTGTCTTTTATACTGATAAAAAGTTCAAACAGGTGCCAGTAATACAGGTAACGAGTGGAGGACAGAGGAGCCTCTTAAAGAAGTTACAGGTCTGTGAGAGCCAGAAATCTTGCTTGTTTGTAGGTGACCAAATACTTATTTTCCAGAGGAATTTGCAAATAAATTCATTAAAAATCCTACAATGTGATTTTCTGGATTTATTTTCTCATTTTGTCTCTCATAGTTAAAGTGTACCTATGATGAAAATTACAGGCCTCTCTCATCTTTTTAAGTGGGAGAACTTGCACAATTGGTGGCTGACTAAATACTTTTTTGCCCCACTGTATATGTGAGCAGTAAAACAACAATTCTAAAATAAAAAATATTCATATAAAAAATTTTTTTTTTTGGAAAACCCTTTTGAAAATGGATCACATTTTCAGTTTGAAATGTAAAGATCCTAAAGTAAAAGAGGCAGCATACTGTCCCATTAACAATTAAAAGATACTATGGCGTTTGCGATTATGCAGTTCTGTTTATACGTTTATGACTGTATGTGTAATATAGTGTTTTCGTGTATGTAAGAATGTGTGTGTGTGTGTGTGTGTGTGTGTGTGTGTGTGTGTGTACCGGCTGCCTGCTGTGCCACGCCACGGGGCTGTTGTAGTCTTTCATCACCCAGGGATGGTCCAGCAGATGTCGAACACTAAGACGCCGCTTGGGGTCCATCTACAGGACACACACGGAAACTACAACTCAGTACGCAAGAAACTACACACCCAACAACCTACAATGTGTCTAAAATACTTAGCAATGTTATCAAATGAATACAATTTTTATTCCAGTTATGTAAATTCCAAATTCCTTCTAGTCTTCCGTTATGGCAAGTGACAATGTGTTTTGGTGAGTTCCAGTGTTGTGCAATAACTACCAGTCTGCTAACTCAAGGAGTGAAATATATGCAAAATAGCCAAAAAGTGAAAGACATGGGAGAGTGCGTCTTATTATTATTATTATTATTACGTACCTGCATCATCTGGTTGAGGAGGAGGACACTACCAGGAGACAGCCACCGGGGGTTTTCATATGTACCTCTCTGAAGAGATAGAAGACATACAAAGACACACTGTAAGTGCTTTTAAATAAGGTAATGTCTTTAATGTAAAGGTTAAAATGAATGTGATGTCATAGTTAAAGATTTTAGTCAATGTTTTTGTTCCTCTCGGAACTAAAGTTCTCTGTTGTATAAAAAACACTTTGAATTACAGCATTTCAAATAAATTAAATGTCAGAAATATTAAACAGCTGGGGAAACGTCAGTGCTCTTACTGTAATCTTCCTGTAGAGGACCATGCAGTTGTCGTCATCAAAGGGCAGGTATCCACAGAGCAGAGCGAACAGCAGCACTCCCATACTCCACACATCGGCCTAGAGGTTACACATCACACAGCACTATTTCAGCTTTACAGTAAAGATTTCACAGCTCAGTAGCACCGAGTCATGCACCAGCGAATATGAACAGCACACCATGAAAAAGCAGAATTCTGGAACACCCAGGTAAACATGACTTTAAGTGGAAAAACAAATGCAAGTTTTGTGGGTTTAAATAAGGGCAAATCTTGAAATTGCAACCCCGGTGGTTCTAAAAGTTGTGAACAGCATGCATCGCTCACCTCTGAGCCAATATACGCTTTACCCTGGATGAGTTCAGGAGCAGCGTAGGCAGGGCTTCCACAACATGTCTTCAGCTCAAACCCCAAACCTCCCTATCAGAGAGATGACCTCATGTACACATCATGTTTATAGGCACTAATCACTATGTAAAACACTTGTCTTTAGGCATCAGCTTCAATCTAGAATGTGAATGGCAAAATATGTGTTTGGCAATGTAAAACCTGTTTGTGAGACCAACCAAATACATTTGCCTCCACCAAAAAATATGTTTTTATACCCCTCCCCCCTCCTTTCTCTTTGCTTGTACAGTTAACAGGCCAAATATGTTTGACACTAACACAATGAGAAAGGGAATGCGGTGATGTACCTTAGGTTTGGCACACAATCCAAAGTCTATAAGCTTCAAGTTGTGGTCTTCATCAATCAACAAGTTTTCCTATAGTTCAAAGAAACAAGCATTGTAGCAGACCTTAGCATTAATATTCAGTCACAGTCAAGCAGGCACATTTTGTCGTAGTTTCTCTCACGTGTCACATTCTCTCAGTCACTCTTTCAAAATGCAATCAGTGGTTGTGTTTACCGGTTTGAGGTCCCTGTGTGCGTAGCCCTGGCTGTGGACGTAGGCCATCGCAGACACAATTTGTCTGAAAAACACCCTGGTCTCCTCCTCTGACAGACGGTCCTTTGCTATGATGTAGTCAAACAACTCCCCACCTGGACAGTACTGAGGGTAAAGAATGGACAGAGGGAGAGAAAGATGCAAAATTGCTGAACATAAAACACACACACACACACACACACACACACACACACACACACACATAGTGTGCTTACCTCCAGCACCATGAAGATCTGGGTGGAGGTCTCTATGACCTGGTAGAGACGACAGATGTGCTGATGACTCAGGTTCTTCATGGCCTCAATCTCCACCTTCACACGGGGCAGGTCATCCTGGGGTGACAAACAGTTTGCTATTGTTTTTTTTTTTTTTCAATGAATAATTTGGCATTTATTCCGTATCATTTTTTAAAATTGCTCAGTTTTTTACAATTCTATTTCATGCAGAACCTAGGAAGATCAGATTCTGAGTAGCACTGAGTAACATTTGATATTATTGTTTATCGACTTTCAGTGGAATCATATTGTGATTATATGAACATATCCTGTCCTCATTTTACAAAACTCTGCTGTCCATTTGTTAGTACGTTTTTAGAGTGTTATCTAATGTAATTCATAATAGTGGAACACCATCAATTGCATTGGCAGTAAATTTATTGAGTGAATTATTATTTAATTGATGAAAATAATTGTTGCTAATACTTTTATGTCAAAATTCTTCTGATTTTGTTCAAGTTTTTGTTTTGTGTCAAGTTGACCCGTTTAATAGAAAACATTTACAACGGATTTAGCACAACCTGAGTGGGCAAAAGGTCTCTTTGACTCACCCCGAGATCCTTCTTGTTCATGATTTTAATGGCAACATTCTCTCCTGTCAGGATGTGTCGACCCAGCTTGACTTTAGCAAAGCCTCCTGACAAACACACAATGTTCATAACACACATCAGAGAGGATATGACACCGACAGAGCTGTTTTACCCACTGACACACATTGCCATTACCTGAGCCGATAGTCTCATAAACCTCATAGTATTTGAAGAGTTCGTGGTGCTCCGTTCTTTCCACAGGCATCCTCCCCGCTTCAGCCGCACGATGATAAACCTCACTGCGGAGAAAGAAAAAGTTTGTAGCAGCAGTGTTAGCGCTCAACTCACTAAACAAACTCATCTCAACTGGGAAACACACAACTTTATTTGAGTTCAAAACAAACGTTAGCTAGTTAATCGCTAACATTTTCTAGTACGCTAACGTCAATTGACGCTAAACGAAAAGTAATAAAAGTAACGTTGGTAAAACCTACGTTACTGACAGCTAACCGAATATCCCTTTTCGACATTACGATTTTACCTGAATGTGTATGAAAAGGAGAGAGGAAGAAGGTACAAATCAGTTAGCAACCATACGCCACATTGATGAAAAAAAGCCCTCTGGCAGGATGTTTTGTTACAGAAGTTTGAATTTCGTACTACGACGTCATGATCGACGTTGACTCTATTTCCTGCTTCCGGTTTGTGCGTCGTGCGCACCCTTGTGGTGGATAACAGTACTGCGGTCTTGAAAAAGGTGTTGATTTAACTTTATGGTTCTTTTGGAGGCTGTAGTTTATAGTGCTGCTGAATTGTAGAGCATTAAACTGACAGGTGTTTTCATCCTTTTGTCTACCTTTGAAATAGATAGGAGGGATAAAATATTATTATTATTATTATTATTATTATTATTATTATTATTATTATAGAAACACCTCTCATTGCAAATTACCATCAAGTTGAATCAACAACTCTCAACAAAACAATTATACGCTTTATAAAGGTAGACTCCATTAGTTGGGCCTACGTGCATGTATAAAGATGACAACAAATTAAGAGAAAAACTTGAATAAATGTGAGAAACATATGAATGGAGATGCTTCCTCATAGGTGCACTGCATGATTCATGTAATTCAAGTTGTTTACTAAAGTAAAATTAGCAAAACCACAACATTAAAATATTGTTGTGCATCAGATTTGTATGCAATTAAAATACAATACGTGGCAGAATGACCCCTGTCAGTGTTTTATTATCATATCCTGGATACTTTTAATGTGTGAATGTGTAAGCAGTACTTTTATGTTGTAGGTGGTCAAGCTGGAGCTCGTTTTAACTTTTTGTATAGGCTACTTTTGGGTAGGATGCATTGCTGAATGGTGGTGACACCTTTCCAAAAGATCTTGGTTAGGTCTGAAATTTACCTGCAAACATAACTTCATGTGCATTCATGGGCAGGTATATACAACCTGTGGGATGTTGTGCTAGGCATGTGGCTGCAGTAGATATATTTATGGTGTCAGAAGGTGTGTTCGCCTTCACCTGCACAACTCCTCAAAGCCTGTAATTAGTAAAAGGTGAGAGGACAGGTCAGAGACCAATGGATGTATTTTACCAGAACCCTGCCTTCTTGTCAAGCCACGTGTAATGACTATATACAACCACTCTCACTGTCAGAGGTTTTCTTGTTAGCTGTAAATGCCACAGTAACATTTTTTCTCTTGATCACTGTTCTACAACAACTTACTGCACCTGTTCTTGTCAATTAGGGACAGGTCAGGTCTAAACTGAAGAATAGCATGTAAGTAGTAAGGCATCATGCTTCTTATGGGTCTCACAACAGGCCACCCCAGTCATGCACTAGCCTGTAAAATGTAAGACATTTTGACAGAGTAAACACATCCTGACACTTAGCCAACACTGACAGACAGCTACAGAGGAATTTCTGTGATTGATCGGTGGTCGTCCTGTGTTTCTCATGGTCATTAGAGAAGGAGTTGGTCGTTAGGGAAGTAACCGGTGGTTAGGGGTCGTCCAGGTGTCAGTGGGATGACACAACCCGTTATTTGGTTTCTGGGGCAGCTGGCCAGGTTGGGACAGAGAGACATCAAACAACCCACAGCTGGAGGAAAAAAGATGGTGGATGGAGTGTAAGGAGAGGAGAGAGGGAAATGGAAATGAGAGAAAAACTGGGAAATCGAGAGGAGAGAAAACTGTAGAAATCAGATAGTATGGTGATGTAAGGGAAAAAAATCTTTCATTTCATCGCTGTGTTTTTTTGCCATTTTGTTTTATTTTCTTCTTTGTTTTTTTGTGAAAAATGTGGCCAGCACATGACACACACAACAAACTATCAGTAAGGGCTCTTTCATTCCCAAATCTGCATGAGCTCACAATTGTACAGCACATTTTAACATATTTTCAATGTACTGTAACATACTGTAACCCAGTGGGTGTTCCCCCCTTTGGGTCCTTTTATTTTTTTTTAAGATTAACTTTTTATTATTTTTTTGAACATACAGAACAGACAAATACAACTGAACAAGAACAACAACCCTCTCCCACCCCCACCCTCTGCAGTCTCAAGGAAAACAAAAACAAACAAATAAACAAAAACAGAAATCACACCTTGCCCAGTCACTCTCCTCTAATTCTTGTGATGCTGAGGTCATTAGGACTGATACTTGTGCTGCTGCGTTTTTCCATAGGTCTATAGTTGATGATTTAGCTTGCTGTAGAAAGCTCCAGCATAACTATGTCCAGAAAATTTGCCAACCACTGTTTTAGACAAAGCATGTGGGGGGGGGGGGGCGCAGTTGATCCGGCTAGCCAAATTTTCTTCTGTCTCCCAAGGTGTCGCTCCCATTTCTTTACCATTGGGAGTTCTCCTACACATACTTGCATCAGTTTAGCATAAATCCTGGACACTAATCCTCTCACAGGAGAATCAACAAGCCATTTAATGATTGGGTGCATCTCAAGACTGTTCCCCCATGGTACTCCATAACATTTTAGGGCTGATCTTAAGCGAAGATAAAGGAAGAAGGATGTCCTAGGGACCTCAAAGCTAGCTCTCTGGTCTTCAAAACCTAACATACCTTCATCATTGAATAGGTGGTCTAGAGTATAAATACCTCTGTCACTCCACTGGTTATAAACAAAAGGTTTGTTACCAGACATTGAGTGTATGTTGTGCCAAATTTGGGTGTTCAAATCTTTGGGTCCTTTTATAAGATGCAACTCAGGAGAAACTTTTTTTTTCATGAATTAAAAAAAAAGAAATGGCTGTAATGCTTTTGAAGGCAAGTTCTGTTACAGTCAATGGTTTTAACAGACGGCACAGGCCTTCCACAGCCATGGCCAGCCTGTGTTGAGGGTTTGCAAGTTAAGTACAAGCTTCAGTACTGAACCAGTCAGGCATATTCAATGTAATTATCTGAATCGCAATGTCATCGCACCAAAAGCTGCAAAAGATGAGAACTAAATCATCTGTACAGATTATTGTAGTAGTTACGTGTATGCATGTAAGACTGTATGCTTGTGTACATGTCACGGTTTGAGTTGATCTGTGTGCTAAAGAGCTGCTGTGCCACTTCCAGCAGCTCTTAGGGACTCAGCTATTAAGCTGTCATAGTGGAAAACAGACGTTGCGCCCATCTTGGACATAATTCCCAGTATTCCCTGACAGACTTTTGAAGGTTCCCAGAATGTCTGTGTCATAGCTCAGTGACTACTGGGTATTCAGTGCAGGGGGCCGGCGTCTTAGATATGGCTGTGTGCCAGAGAGGGAGGGAGAAAGAAAAAAATAAAAGCCTGTACTGTGTTTAGATGGGTTTAGGCTATAGTGGTAATGCTAATGGTTTGAGTTGCAGAACATCGGTGTCCTTCTGTGTCTCAGGTCAAAAGGCACAGTGTCAAACATTCACACAGAGACACAGACGCAGACAGAGGCATTAAGACTGAGGAAATGATACATGGCGTCATCTCTCTCTGCTTGTCTTTCTCACTCATGCTGCTTTCACAGTAATAGTGCTTTATCCACACATGTGTGACTCATATATCTTTGTAGGTTACACACAAACATATGCACCAACACAAGCACATACACAGTCAGAAAGAAACAGAAGTTCGTAGAGATGTTGTGAAATTCTCAGCCCTGGCAATTTCACACCCATGTTGTGAACAGCTGTGGTGTCGATCGGCTGGCAATCTACGGACAAAGTGCTTTTTTAGATATGAAATATCTACCACACACAAAACACGTAGGAAAAACGCATCATCTCTGCTCCATACATCTTAATTTCTCCGCACTGCAACATTAAGTTATAATTGATGGTTAAAGTGGTTTCTGATATTTACAAATCTTGTCTCTCCTCACACTTCCCAACATAAAATAGTGGAAAGTAAAATTGCAAGGCAAGCTACATTGTGTGTTTACAGGGCTAAAACAGTCCTCTGCCCAGAACTGAAACATGCAGCCAGAGGGATATATTGCACCCATATGTGTTTGAACTTCTCCAAATCATTTATGTCCATGTAAATATTACCATAACCTCTCTAGATGAAAAGTTTGGGAGTGCGTTACTGTGGGGTTTTGATTCCTGGCCAGTGGATTTACAGCAATTTCTGAATCAATCAGATTGTTCCCTGACATGGTACGGTGGTTAACTGAGTCACTATAAAACTGGCATCCATTGGTTGTGAATCACTGATGAAGGAATACTGATTCCCCGTAGAACACAACACACACACACACACACACACACACACACACACACACACACACACACACACACACACACACACACACACACACACACACACACACACACACACACACTGAAAGTGTTAAGTTGTGAATAGATTTAACATATTCTTTCTATTATCCTCAATATCAGTCATTCTTACTGTGGTATTTTTAATTTAGATTTTTCATCCTTCGTTTTTTTTCCATTATCAGTGAAACAAAGAAAAAAATAGGAATAGTGAAAGAGGTGGGTGGAGAAGTCAAAGCACGATCAGGAGTGATGTTTGTCCAAAGTCGCACAATCCTGCATGACGATTCACAGGGTGATAAATTGTTTTTGGGATAAGCTTTAGGACACACTACAGGAGCCTGTCATCATGCCACAAACACACATCATGAGCTGTCACAACATTCACACTGAGGTGCAAAATGGGTGTGACTTACACTTGCAAAAACGTTTACAAATGTGCCGACAAATTCCACACACTTTCTCTTAACATTTCTCCTCACATCCCTCCCAAACTTTTGTCTTTTTTCCCTCCCACCCCTCAAGCCAACCCCACCTCACGAACATACACACACACACACACACACACACACACACACACACACACACACACACACAACCATTAAACATGCGTGTATGTGGGTGTGTGTGTGTGTGTGTGTGTCCTCCTTCCTCAGTCTCTCCATGGCTGGATTGTGGCAGCAGCTCAGCTCCCTGCGGCAGGGTCGAGCTCTGGCTCTCCTCCACCTCATCGGTCTTCTCTACCCTACCTCGGGTGCGTTTACCTGGGATACCAAAGCCAGCCTTCCCCCTCCGAAGGTAAGAAATCCACATGGTCATGGAAAAAAAATATTGATGTAAATTCATATATAGCTACATGCATTTAAAAAAAGGAATTGGGCGTTTTCTTATTAGAGAGAAAGGGCCAAGAACTCAGCCTACATGGGGCGGAGGTCACCCCCTACATGCATTTTAATGAGTTGTAATTTAATCATTAACATTTTTAAAGTCTTTATTTGCATAAAATACCTACTTTGCTGAGTTCTTTTGTAATTTATTAAAGAAATATTAACTGTACCAAAAATATTAAACTTAAAGTTTGGAGTTTATTGTTCTTATGCACATGCCAACTAAAATCCTTCGTCAAAATCAGGCAGTGGGGAATAACTGCATGAGAGACCACTGGTTTGTTTTAGATTATCTCTGTCTTTGTTACTCCGGCTAACTAATCACTACCAGATCAAGCTATATCAGTTTGTGAATAAAGCATTAATACGGAAAAACCAGAGGAGCCTATTAACATGACATGAGAGGAATGGAAGTGTTAAACTTTAATTTTGCAAAATAGAGATTTGTGCAAAGGAGGAGTGGAGAGGAAGACCAGAAAAGGTTCCCCAACTCAAACCAACTGTTGGATTGGACTGAGTGAGCTGTGGGATTTCCAGCAAGCGAGAGGGAGAGAGTTAGAGAGCGGGATGGATGATCCATCCCGCTCATGAAAATGAGAGAAAAAGAGCAGTAATGTGATCCAGCAGAATTTATGATTTTTGTGTTTAAACATGTGCCAGTGATGATGAAACCATGGTACAGAGAGAAAGCAGAGAGTGTCTGCAGATATACATGAGTGGGCAGATATAATTTGTTTGTATAGTTTGTTCCTGTGGTTTTGTGTGCATAAAAGTGTGTGAATGTGTGTGTTGGCAGGAGTTTCAGGTGGTGAGGGGGAATTTCTCCAGGACTTTCCTCCGCGTTGGCTACCATAAGATTGCAGAGATTCCTGCAGGAGCACGCAACATCAGCGTACGGGAGACAATAAAGAGCCGAAACTACCTGGGTACACACACACACACACACACACACACACACACACACACACACACACACACACACACACACACACACACACACAGGCACATATCTAACAGCAGGCATATTTTTTAGAATGACAAACACTACAGTGTTGGTTGAACATGGGGTTTTCCTCTAGCTCTGCAGACCCAAAGTGGTGTCTCCATCATCAATGGCGACTGGGTGATTAACAGGCCGGGGATCTTCCTTGCTGTGGGAACACAGCTGACGTACCAGAGACCCAATGAAATCCGCTCTCGCAATGGAGAGTCCATCACTGCACCCGGGCCGCTGACTGAGGACCTGCATGTTTATGTGAGACACAAACTGGGTCACACAATGGAAGCAGTCCCTTATTCAAATGCACAAATACTGTACACAAACAATACTACTTGTACTACTATGCTATATGTCATCATATTCCATAAACCCCTCATCTCCCTCTCTTTGCAACAGTTGATTTACCAGCAACCAGGTCCCAGTGTATACTATGAATACATTGTGCCTTTTCAAAACACACACCCCACTCCTGAGCCAGATCCACCTTCTAATATTCTGCCACTGGGTGAGTGCACACACTTACACGCATGAACACCCAAACACAAACTTAAATCCATATTAAAGTGACCCTAAATGACCACATTGCTATTTCCTTATACTGAATGTTCTGGTTTTTCCTCAGGGAGCATAACACATAACAGATGCCTCTGTTTGTGTCTGCATGTACAGTACAGTACTAACAGACACACATTTGTGTTAGCATTTCATGCTAACGCCAATATGTATCATTTTCAGCAAAACTGTACTTGAAAATTAGATTTTGATAACATTTGATGCAGGCAGGCAGCCAAACTTTGTTCTGGCAGAGAGCTCTTTACCGCACACTAAGATACTTGGGACAGATTTCATTTCATCTAATATTTAGTCTCACATTGTCTGGCCAGTTCACACAACATTTCGGATAGGAAAAAAACGTGCTCTGGTTTATTGACATTTCTTTAAACCAATACAATGACGTTGCCTCGGGAAGGAACTTGTTTTGGTGGAACGTGTACATTCAAAAGAGGTTTTAGTCGTGCAACAGAAAACTCAAATTCGACAAATAGTCTAGCTAGCTGTCTGGATTTACCCTGCAGAGATCTGAGGAGCAGTTAACCATAGTCCTCATAAATCGACCAAAGTTTAGAATGCCAACACAAAGAAAGCGGAAGGTGAGGGACATCTGGCCGAAAATGAGGGACATTTCCGACAGCACCTGAACAATCCTGGAAATGAAATGTCATCGATACAGGCTACCTAATATGTAACCTTCAACAAAGAATTTTTTTTTTTTTTTTTTTATGCTTAATTTGTGACTATTGATGCTGATAAAAAATACTTTATTACCAGAAATCTCAAAAAACAACACATATTCTTAAAGGCCCTGCATATACCCACAAGTGTTTTTAAGTGTTGGAGCAATGCTGGGAATTAGAGAGATTACCAGGCTCCATGGTTACATCCGGAATTACCCCCAACAGTTTTTACTGTATAGTGCACTGTACTTACTTATAATATTAAGAATGATATAGGTGTAACTTGTCCCACCCAAACAGGTGAAACAAGCAAACAGGAGAGTGACGGATGTGTCAATGAATCACAGCCTGTACACACACATAACTGAGAAGTAGGTCTAATAAACCAACATGAGTGAAATCACCTGTGTGATTGTGCTATATGTGCGCTGGGCCTGTAACCTTAGTATATTTAATTTTAGGCTTCATTCCACCTCATTACACTACTTATCTATCCAACATGGCAAACAACTTTACTGTCTTTCTTTCATTATTTGCCTGTCAAATTTACAACCTTCACTATTCTTGTAGTTGAGACAGTAGGCCCATCCCAATCAGGTGAGAAGGACCACAGAGGTGACGTCACAAACAATGACATCATCAAAGAGAAACCCCACCCTAACCAGGTTCGCTCTGACCCCAGCATGAACTCTGACCCTCGGCCCATCTACACCTGGACAAAGAGTGGGCGCACAGAGTGCAGCACGACCTGTGGCAATGGTACGGAAATGCATATAATTCAAAGAAAGGGTGACCGCACATTAAATGAATGCTTTCCAAATCCTTATCCATCCATCTTCGTCCGCTTATCCGGTATCGGGTCGCGGGGGTAGCAGCTCCAGCAGGGGACCCCAAACTTCCCTCTCTTTTCGTCACAACGGTGCGATAAATTGAATGTAATACCGCACTGCGCCGGTTCTCCGACCAATCTCCCGCTCCATTGTCCCCTCACCTCGCCAACAAGACCCCAAGGTACTTGAACTACTTCACTTGGGGTAAGGACTCATTCCCTACCTGGAGAAGGCACTCCATCGGTTTCCTGCTGAGAACCATGGCCTCCGATTTAGAGGTGCTGATCCTCATCCCAGCCGCTTCACACTCGACTGCGAACCGATCCAGTGAGTGCTGAAGGTCACAGGCCGATGATGCCATCAGGATCACATCATCTGCAAAAAGCAGCGATGAGATCCCCGGCCCACCGAACATACTATTAAGTACTACATACTACTAGTAACATAAATACTACAAACAGGATTGGTGACAAAGCGCAGCCCTGGCGGAGGCCAACTCTCACCTGAAACGAGTCCGACTTACTGCCGAGAACAGCTCTCGCTTTGGTCGTACAGAGATTGGATGTCCCTGAGAAGGGACCCCCTCACCCCATACTCCCGCAGCACCTCCCACAGTATCTCCCGGGGACCGGGTCATACGCCTTCTCCAGATCCACAAAACACATGTAAACCGGTTGGGCATACTCCCAGGCTCCCTCCAGGATCCTTGCGAGAGTAAAGATCTGGTCTGTTGTTCCACGACCAGGACAGAATCCGCATTGTTCCTCTTCAACCTGAGGTTCGACTATCGACCAAACCCTCCTTTCCAGCACCTTGGAATAGACTTTACCGGGGAGGCTGAGAAGTGTGATACCCCTGTAATTGGCACACACCCTCTGGTCCCCCTTTTTGAAAAGGGGAACCATCACCCCGGTCTGCCACTCCTTAGGCACCGTCCCAGACTTCCACGCAATGTTGAAGAGGCGTGTCAACCAAGACAACCCCTCCACACCCAGAGCTTTAAGCATTTCTGGACAGATCTCATCAATCCCTGGGGCTTTGCCACTGTGGAGTTGTTTAACTACCTCAGCAACTTCCACCAGGGAAATTGACGACAATCCCCCATCATCCTCCAGCTCTGCCTCTACCATAGAGGGTGTATTAGTTGGATTGAGGAGTTCCTCCCAATCACGCCTCTACATGTGTCTCCATCATTGCCCACGTGCGCATTGAAGTCCCCTAGCAGAACTATGGAGTCCCCCACTGGAGCCCCATGCAAGACTCCACTCAAGGTCTCCAAGAAGGCCGAATACTCCAAACTCTTGTTTGGTGCATATGCACACACAACAGTCAGAGTCCCCCCCCGCACAACCTGCAGGCGTAGGGAGGCGACCCTCTCGTCCACCGGGGTAAACTCCAATGTAGCGGCGCTCAGCCGGGGACTTGTGAGTATCCCCACACCCGCCCGGCGCCTCACACCCTGGGCAACTCCAGAGAAGAAAAGAGTCCAACCCCTATCCAGGAGACTGTGCGTAGAGGTAAGCCCCACCAAATCTAACCGGTAGTGCTCCACCTCCCGCACAAGTTCCGGCTCCTTCCCCCACAGAGAGGTGACATTCCACGTCCCCAGAGCCAGCTTCTGCTGACCGGGTCTGGTCCGTCGAGGCCCCTAACCTTCACTGCCACCTGTGTGGCAGTGCACCCGACCCCAGCGGTTCCTCCCACAGGTGGTGGGCCCATGGGATGGAGAGATGGATGCTACGTGGCTGTGCCCGGCCGGGCTCCGTAGCAAACCCGGCCACCAGACGCTCGCTGACGAGCCCTCCATCTGGGCCTGGCTCCAGACGGGAGCCCCGGGCTTCCTCCGGGCAGGGTCACTCCATCTCTTCCTCGGTCACTCATAGGGTTTTTGAACCATTCTTTGTCTGGCCCACCTGAGACCACTTTGCCTTGGGAGACCCTACCAGGAGCACAAAGCTCCAGACAACACAGCCCTCAGGTTCATAGGGACACACAAACCTCTCCACCACGATAAGGTGATGGTTCCCAGAGAGGAAATCCTTATGCAGCACTTTTTTAATTGTGATATATAATTATTTGGTGCATTCATTTAGTGTGCAGGCAGCCTTACTATACATTTTGACTATGCCAAAAGGCCCCAGACCATCGAGATGTACATATTCTACATTGCAGCAAGGAAACACATATACATAATACGTAATAAGATGTTACAAAATCAAAGATGACACATAAATGTAACTGAAAGCTTTAACAATTAATAGTAGCTGAGATTGCTGGCAAAATGCATGTGCCTCATACATCATTGCTGTGGATGAAAACTACTTTGTGTTCTTTAAAAATCTTTTGTAGACAAACACATATTTACCTTTTTTCTGTGTGTGTGTGTGTGTGTGTGTGTGTGTGTGTGTGTGTGTGTGTGTGTGTGTGCGTGCACATGTTAGGCAGGCGTCAGGTACTCTGGGACTGTGTTGACAAAGATTCCCAGGCGACTGTTCCTGCTGACCTCTGTGACCCTGCCCTTGAACCACCAAACCGGGAAGAAGACTGCAACACCCAGTCCTGTCTTGCATAGTGAGTAACACACACACACACACACACACACACACACACACACACACATACACACACACACACACACACACACACCTGATGTCCCATACAATAGTCATGACATATACACAATATGAGACACATATACAGTACATTGTATTAGTTCCACATGGTTCTGTGACTCTCAGGGTGAAAGCATTCATCACTCACACACATTCAAGCCATAAATCAGTCACCAGTCAATCACACTGAGTGACTTTGGTGTGGCTTTGGTTTGCATGTCTTTTGGTAAATACCACCATATATTACTGTCGCTAAGATGTAGCAGGGGTGTTAGTGGATTACAGTAAGGCTCTGTGAGATATTTCGCCCATAGTGTCTGTGATCCATGATAGCTGACATATATATGATTCTATTGGGAACGCAGCAGCAGCAGCAGCAGCAGCAGCAGCAGCAGAAGGTTGAAAAAATGAAACCTCAGAAGTATTAGAATGAGGAGAAGCATCTGAACTTCTGCAGCGCAAATTGGCTTATTTTGCCTGTCTCGTTTATGATCTCCTTTTGGAGGAAAGTACAGGCTTCATAATGCCCCTTGTAGACCAGGGTCAACTTACCACACACAATAACTGTGGTCACAATTAGGACATAGAGCTGGGACAAATTCTACTTGAGGAAGGTAATTTCTAAACTCATCTCAATGTGTAACCACATCTTTTGTGAAGGACTGAGAGCTGCTCTTTATTTTCTCCAACTCTTTCCTTCTTTGCCAACAGCTGGGACGTCGGGGAGTGGTCCGAGTGCAGCAAGAGGTGTGGACCCGGCACTCAGCACCGCCAGGTCATCTGCCGCCAGGATACTCACGTTCATACCAATGGGACGGAGACCTCGGTGACCATAGCACAAGAGCTGTGTGGGTCATCTGACAGGCCGGTGACCAAGTCCACATGTCAGCTGAAGATTTGCAGCCAGTGGGAGATACAATCTGAGTGGAGCCCGGTGAGAGAACCTCAGTACTAGTACATGACTCTACTAATAAACATGATCTGTTGGAGGAAGTCTTACTTAATACCACAAGGTAAAATACTCCATTACAAGTCCTGCATTCTAGCTATTACATATATAAAAGTACAGAAGTATTACTGTATTAGCAAAATGTGCTTTAAGAATAAAATGTAAAACTGCTCACTATGCAAAATGGCCCTTTCATCTTCCTCTCAAATGCAGTGGAGTGAAGTTGCATAAAATGTAAATACCTAGGAAAGTACAAGTACTTCAACATTTTATGTAAATACAGTGTTTGAGTAAATGTATTTAATTTCCACCACTGAGTGTTATTTTTCGGTCATAGCTTATTTATCTCTGTCCATACCCAACACCATAATATATGTTATCAGATGTTTAACTAACTAACAGCTTGGTGAGCTATATGTAAGTTATACATTTCAGTACTAAAGTCATTACTGTAACAGGCGTTTAGAAAGACATACAATTTAGCCTCAGAAATAATGCAACCATTATTGCCAAAGCTAAATGTACACGTATTTGTATTCAATACAATAAACATGTACATTTTTATAATAATAAAACAAAACATTTACTCTCTGTTGCCCCCACACCTCTCTCCCACCTTCTGTCCTCAGTGTTCAGTGCCATGTGGAGTGGGTCAGCGCAGCAGGGAAGTGGTGTGTGTGAGCAACCAGGGTGGTGTGGAGGAGGATGAGGAGTGCAACATGAACTTAAAGCCAGACACACTACAGAACTGTGACATGGGAGCCTGTGCAAGCAGCTGGTTCACCTCCCTCTGGAGCCAACGGGTACCACAGAAATTGTTAGAGTGCATGTATATGTGTGTGTGTGTGTGTGTGTGTGTGTGTGTGTGTGTGTGCTGAGGAGAATATGACACAATAGGGGAAAAAAAGTTTAAAAAAAAATGATGTATATGTGTGTGTGTGTGTGTGTGTGTGTGTGTGTGTGTGTGTGTGTGTGTGTGTGTGTGTGTGTGTGTGTGTGTGTGTGTGTGATATTCCTCAGTGCTCTGCAGAGTGTGGTCGAGGCAAACAAACCCGGACGGCAGTGTGTCTGATAGATCATGGGACTGATCTCCCATTGGACAGCTGTGAAGGGGAACGTCCACCAGAAGTGACAGTGTGTGACTCAGGCCCCTGCCAGAACCGCCTGGAGTGGTACACCGGACCCTGGGGTCAGGTAATTTACATGCACACATACAGTACATGTACACACTATGAAAACATCATCCATTTGAAGTTTTACCTTGTGTGTGTGTGTGTGTGTGTGTGTGTGTGTGTGTGTGTGTGTGTGTGTGTGTGTGTGTGTGTGTGTGTGTGTGTGTGTGTGTGTATGAAGTGTTCTGCAGAGTGCGGGAATGGCACACAGACCCGGAGTGTGGCTTGTATTTTCAACAATGATGGTCGTATGGAGGTTGTTGACCAGTTACAATGTTCCAGTCTTTCTCAGCCAATCACATCTCAGCCCTGCAGACTGAAGCCATGCGGTGTCCAGTGGTATTTCACAGAGTGGAGTGCGGTAAGTGTCCCAAAGTATGTCCTACTATCAGGTGTATTGAAGAGTCAAACTCCAGCTGCTGATGAAGACAGCTGTAGTAGTGGACCTTGAGTTGGGATTGTTTTGTCAATCATGATCAAATCATCTGGATAATCCACAGATCTTGACCTGAACAGTCTGATATTGTTTATTTCTTCATTAGAAAGTGTTTTAGTGAAACCTCTGCTCAGCAATGTCTGTAGATTATTAAGAGTAATCAGGACATTATCTGGAAAGACAATTTGCTCTGAAGAGTGGTATTTTTCTTTTAGAGGAAGTATGGGATGAGTTGTGACGACTAAGTGGTGTCCACATTCAGACCTCAAATAACATTATTTATACTGTATGTGCAACTCTTCATCTCTGCCTTCTCTCTCTTTCTATCACCTCAGTGTTCAAGCTCCTGCAACGGTGGCTACCGTGTGCGTGAGGTGCGTTGTCTTGCCAACAACATCACCCCAAGCGATCGCTGTGATCCCAGTTTGTCCCCAAAGAGCCGAGAAGAATGCAACAAACAACCTTGTGGAGCTGAAATAAGTAAGTCTGCTAAGCAGTGTTGTATTACTGCAGTGCATCCACTATAGGTGGGGTTGGGTCAGAGTTCACACAAGGGTCAGAGAGACGTGAGATTACTCTGTGATAATGTCACCATGAAGATGTTCATCTGGGGCGAACTGTCTTAACTAGGAAGAAGTGAATAGTTGTAAGGAAACAGTGAGGAAAGATCATGTTATTTTGAAGACCCATGAATAAAGAAACCTGCCAAAACCAATCTCAAAGAGATCAATAAGTTTTCTTATCATTGGGTTAAAAGAACATGTGGTTTATATGTTCAAAATGCTTTTGATATTCAGTGGTAATCACTGTTCTGTTGTAATTAATGACTTGTGAACATGAATAATGGGTAGTAAATACAATCAAATGTGTAAGCGTGTAATTAATAACCTTTATGCAAGAAAGTTTCTGGGTTTCTGGGAGTCATAACACATCTTCTTTTAGGCTTTCATTGGCCAACATGTCCTGTATTGCTTGGTAAATGGATGCACCACTATTAAAGCCTGGCTTCCGTATAAGCATACAGGATGGTGATGGAGGGTGAGGGTATACAGTGTATAATACAGTATGACATATGTTCATTTTACTGCCCAGTCCAAACAGAGTACAAATCTGCTTATTCATTGTTTTATTTTTTCCAAAGGACATGTATTTTACAGATTTTCACAGTCAGTACAACCAATATATTATTGGTTATTATGGGTTCTGGGAAGTGAAACACACATGGTATAAATTATAGTGAGTAAGCCAGTTCAACAGGTGGGTTTTGAGTTATTATGACAAATGTGAATTTGTATGTATCATGTAATTTATTCTAAATTGATTACTTGGACTTTGATTCTGACTTGAGATCAGAGGCCATAAGACTAAAGACAGTATGACTTTAGTGACTTGGACTATGTATTGAGCATTTAGCAACTAACTTGAAGGAGGCTCAGTGAATTAGCACCAACACTTCCACCAAGAGTGTAGTGGATAACACTGAATGGAAGAAAGACATTTGCTTTGCTTCTCCCATTTTTCTCAGTTTCTCCAACTTGTTCCTCTTTTCCTTCACAGATCCATCATGCAGAAACCAGTATCATAACTGTATGGTGGTGGTTCAAGCCCGACTGTGTGTTTACCCTTACTACAGAAGGGTCTGCTGCGCCGCCTGCTCCCGTGCCCACAAAACATAACCCAACTCATATCTAAAGAATCACATCCGCAGGTGATGCTGCCACAGGAAGGTTAAATTCAACTCCGCTAGCTCTGTTTGTAGATCGCCTCATTATGTGGGAATGTAGAATGTGGTTCAATATTCAGCCTATAACCTATATACTCAGCCTGCCATGAACACTGTTGGAGTAAGATCCTCTTTCATCTTCACACCAAACTGGATTAAAAAATAACCTGAAATTGTATTCTCTTCTATTCTCAGTTTAACTTTAAACTGGACTGCTCACATTTGGTGATGTACGTACTTGTATATTTATTCTTAATAAAGGGTGTATAGCTTCTGTTACTCAGCTGTTGTTATATTATTACAGATGTTACAGGCAATATTTAACAGTTTAATGTTTACATGATAGTGTTTTGTCTCAACCACCCATTGTGAGAAGGGAATAACATTGTGAAGGTACAGCTGTGCCAGTTGTTGCTGGCAGGAATCTGCTATAATCATTCCACCTGTTCATACTAGCCATTAAGAGATCATTTCCTTATGTTTTTCCAATGTAAGTATTGGGGGACAACGTCCACAGTCCTCATTCTGTAAAACTATATTCCAAAGTGTATATGCTGAAGCTAAAATAAGACTTTGAAATATAGTTTTATAGTCATTTTTGCTGGGGAGGTCATATAATTTTTTTTATTGCCTTTACAAAAATGCAAGAACAGAAGTGTAAGGAATGTATTAAACTGTAACGTTATCTTGCCAGCCACAGTTGTCATTTTAGCTGGTAAAATTGACGGTCTTCGACTAAAAGAAGCTTTTGACCATTTATCTAAGAAAAGCAGCCATTCCAATTACCAGGAATTTTAAGAGATAAATCAGCTGTTATCACTGTTAACTATGTATTGTAAGTGCATTGCTAGATTGGAAGGCAGAACAGGCGTAGCAACAGTAACTAAGGGGGACACCAAAATTACAACCACATTGAAACATGCCTAGTTATATTTCCAGAAACACTCAAAATATTTATGATTCATTTACACTTGGAGCAACTTGTGTCTAATCTTTAAAAAGTGGTTTTGAGGAAATATCTTTGCTGAGAGTTAGATGAGATCAATTACCACTCTCATGTCTGTACGCTAAATATGAAGCTAGAGAAAGCAGCCGGTTAGCTTAGCTTAGCATAAAGATTGGAAGCAGGTGAAGACAGCTAGTCCGACTTTGTCCAGAGATAATAAAGTCTGCCTACAGTACAAGCAGCACCTCTAACTATCCTCAAATCTTGTTGGTTTAATTTGTACACAAACATGCCCCCAACAATGTAGCATTACCTCACTGTCACATCATTGACATTATCTTAATCTAGCCAATTGTATTGTTGTAGCAGGTCTATAGAGACATTTTGCTCATTAGTTGAAGATCACCAACTTCTGTCTTTCTTGTGGACTCTGTTTCCTTTACAAATCACTGTGCTGAAAAGGCTTCTAGTTTCTGAGATGAACACTCATTGGCCTCTGTCAGTATTAAAAATGGTCTATCAGTGACTACCAATCAGGTTGGAGCATTTTCAGGATTAAGGAAGCTCTGTAAAATAGTTAATAAGCCTATTTGTGTTAAACCTTTCTATCAGTAATTGTATGGTAACAAAGTTTTAGAATTTCACATATTCCATTGCAGCTAAGAGTAACTGATAGAAGTTATTCTACTGACTATTTTTACATAATGCATTAAGTAGATGTGCAATGTGGAGATAGGGGTTTATTTAGTTTAGGCTGAATATCCTTAATTTATAGTTTATCTGTTGACTTCTGACAGTTCCTGAGACTTTCTTTCACATTGTGTACAAAACATTGCCACATAGCCAGCCTGTCAAACGGCAATGGTGAAGAAAGTATTCAGATCCTTCACTCGAGTAAAAGTAGAAATAGTCCTGTTTTGCAATGGGTGTAAACAATGCAAAAAACTGCCCCATGCGTGTTACACTACACTATATATATTACTGTTTTTATCACTGATATATTAGTGTGTAGGCCAAGTAGCATTTTACTGTTTTAGTTGCTTGAGGTGGATCTTTTTTTATATACTGTTAATGATTTGGTTGATTGGTAATTTGATTTAGAACAATGCTTCATATTTTATGATCTCATCAATCAATCAAAGTAACTAATATGTTATTTTATTATGTTGGGGAGTAAAAACTACCCTATTTCCCTCTAAAATGTGGTGGAGTGGAGATACACATTTTCATTTTTAATATTTATTTAAACTTAATTGCAGTATGTACTTTGTTACTTTCCTTCACTGGTGCCAGGCACGGACCATAGTCTGTTGACACAAACCTACATCTTCAAGCCTAAAGCTGGCTGCTTTTGTTGTTTGGAGAAAAACTCCACGACAAGCTGAGAAAACAGCAACTCTGAATGGAAAGTAAAGATTTGCTTGGAAAACATCTGTTGAAAACATGGTGTACATGTTCATGCTGCACATTTATTCTATGCACCACACTATCCAGTCAAAAGGAGATCACATTCGGTTTGTACTTATTCAAGATAGTAATACCGTTGCTTTAATGGGACAGCCGGGCTGACAGCATGTAAAAGGCCAATCACGAGAACTTAAAAGCACAGTAAGAAACATTAAATGAACACCAATGACAAATGCACATTGCATTCTCTATTTCTCTTACAACAAATTAAAATGGATACCAAGACTCTTTTACACGCTCCCATTTTGTGTCTATACATAATCTTCAGTAATGTTCCCATGGTGCTTCTGAGTCTTTTGGTGTCCGTGGATGCAAGGCTGCACTGGTAGGTCCATGCTAGTAGGCTGTTGAGGATGTGTGATAAGAAAAATCTTTTGGGTGAGCCTGGGCCTTTAGCATTGAGGGATGCAGGGTCCACATTCACCAACAATATCCATGTCTGTCTTGACTTAATTGCTCGGACACCATTACCCAAAAAACATTCAAAGCTCGCTTTCCATGCTGATAAATCTTAACCCATTCTAAATATATATTTATTTTACTCACAGACACCAAGCTGGGGTTTTGTGAACAGAAATGGCAGCCACTTGTATTTTTTGCTATTCTTTTTTCTCTTGATAGCTATTTTTTGCTTTGTCCTTGGCATTGGGTACCACACAGTACAAGACAATGTAATTGTTACTGAGTTTAACAATAAGCTGTCTAAAAACATACTTGTTAGCTTCACCTTAACCCCCCCCCCCCCTTTTGTCCTAGAATTGAACAATCACTATTTATACAAGTCAGTTCTGAAAATACAATGGCAAGTGACATTTTCCACCAAAATTTCATTGAGAAAAACAAAAAATATATTTCACTCCCCATCTGATTTGTTCAGCTTATCAAATGCAACAACTGGTTTGTTTTTCTTCGTAGCATCGTACCAACATTCACGGATTTCAATATTGTAGAAGTTTTACAAAGACATAAATATAGTAGGATACACAGTAAAAAATACAAAATAAAGTTGATATAGTCTTTTTCTTAAATGATAATTTACCAGAGGCAAACCCAGAAACAGATATTTGACACTAGGCAAAAAACACTAGAATTACCCCCTGAGGTCAAATGAGAAAAGAATAGCCATGTCTCAAACCAGAGCTTAGTCCCAGATAACTCCCTACTTTCACGTTATTCATAACGAGTGTACTATGTACAGGACTGTAGGCAAAATGTGGGTTTCCTGTGTGACACACAGTCAACGTGTACTATTCAAGTGCACTCGTTTAGGTGTTATTACTATACTAGCGAGACATTAAGCTTAGGAAAACTTGAAGGCACAATTATCTGAGGCAGAATATGCCTCGAGAATATAACACAACAGTTGTGGTATCAAGGGAGTACGATTCAAAAAGGGGAAAGAACAAAAGGGGAAATAAAAGTTTACAGTTTCAGGTATGGTTTAGGTCTAAGAACGACGAGGCAGTGAATCAAGTTAAGGCCAAATTACTTAAGATCGTCCAATTAGAACGCTCCAACAGTAAAGATGATGTTAGACCTGACAAATCACACAGATTTGCAATACGATATCAGTTTTAATACAAGAACTCTTCTCTATACTTTGTCATAGCCTGGCTCACTACATAGATATTTCTTCTCACGGTTAATTCAATTTTATTAAACAAGGCTTTTTTTTTTGCTCTTCTTTCAGAGGTTGTTATTATGCACAATAAAGTATAAATGTATGTTACAAGAATATACATGGGCTTCAGTCTATAATATCTCAGTAAGGAGTACATCCAAGCATTCAGGGTGAGGACTTTGGCTTTGAAAAGTTAGTCTACATATGCACAAATATGAAACACACGTAGAAAATGCACCATAGAAAAAAAAGGACATGGAAAATAAAGAAAAACAAAAATGGACTAAATGGCTCACACTGTCACTTAACAACCATTTCCTCACGTACAACCATTTAATCTCAAAAATAAAATAAAAAACACAAGTTTCACCTTTTCACACCCCTTACAATTTATCTGTGATCACAGATGTGTTCAGGGTTGAAAAGGAACAAGAAATACAAAAAGGAACAAAGACTGGGGTTTGGAGGGCTTCAAAAGGGTAAAGTTCAAGTTTGTCATTCCTCATGTGCAAGTCAATATAAAAATGCTACAACTCGTACAACTATCTTGTCAACAAGACAGGTTCAGGGCAGGCCAAGTCCCCCTGTAGTTTGCTAAATAAAAAGGGGCTCGGAAATTGGCAGGACAGCTTGCTCAAGCGGTGACGCAATTCACAGTCCCCACTCCCTGTGTTTTTTCTCCAGCTCTTCACCTCCTCTGCCGATCCATTCATGTGAAGGAAGAGCAACTGTGAGAGTCTGTGTCATTACATCAAGAGCCAAAACAAGGTCTCCATCCTTTGTCTCTTCTCTCTTATGGCAGAAGAATCATCTCCCTCCTCTTTTCTGAAAACGTCATTCCTCACTCTTTCGTTCCTATGACTTCGGCTTAGGTTGGCTGTCCCATTTTTCTATGTGTCCCTCACTCGCTGTCTGTCTCTAGGTCTGAGTCAGACCACTGCACTGGGCTCAGTTTCCCATGGCGCTGGGCGTACTCGATGACTGCTGTGTAGCAGAAGTAGTACTGGTCCCAGGTCTGGATGCTGAAAGCCCTCTGTGTACGCATCCGCCGCACTGTCTGACGGATATCTACTGTGGCAATGTCCTCCAGCCGGGACAGGCAGATGTCCAGTGTACAGAACGTGCCTGGTCAGGGAGCATAGGTGGACAGAAATAAGATGGAGAGGTTGCACAAAAAAAACTTACCCAATTGTATCCACATGCTTAGCAGGTCACAAAGAAAGCCTTGACAATATGACACCATGAGGAAAATCAAAAACTCTAGTACTGGGAAGGACTTCGTTTTGCCATCACAGTGGCAACACATTTAAGAATATGTTTTTATTTTTATTAAGAATACATTTAAGAATATCTTGAAGGCTATGTGTCAAAAATATAGTACTAAAAGCTGGTATCTAATACCTGCTTCACACTCTTTTTTACTTACTCTTTAATTAGAGAGGTTAAATCATTATATCACCACTTTTAGAAGTACATGTTATACTACTGCTGTCTTTAGACAACATTTGACATTTTGTAACTTTGGTTTGTTAAATAAAAAAATAAGAAAAAGGGATTTGTAGCAAAACCGAAACTCGGGTATTGCACTGACAAGTACTGAACAATTTCAAATGATACCCAGTCCTACTAAATTGTTGTGTTTTACAGTTACACCACCCCTGTATGCCAACACAAAGCCACATGACTCAAAGACACTATGTCATTGCATAAACATAAACACATCTAATGATGTGACCACTAAGTGTATTTTAAAAGTATATTCAAACCCCACAATGGTACATGCGTTTACCTGTGCGGCCAATGCCGGCACTGCAGTGCACAACCACAGGGGGACCCCCTGGAGGCCCCGTCCAACTGGAGCCCAGGCTCTGGACTGCAGCCTCCCTTCTCTGAAGTACATGCTCACGGAAGTCCAACATAGCAGAAGCACTTTTGGGCACCCCGAAGTCTGGCCAGCTGACATAAAGGTAGTGGCACACCTCCCGTCTCTCTCCAGACTAAGGAAAGGCCACAAAGGTCCATAGAAGAATAGAGCAATATATCAGACTGCTTTTTTAATGGCATGTATGAGAATATGGGCAAATATTCATGCCAAGTATTATTAAATTAATTAATTCATTAAATGTATTATTAATTAAAAATGTAAGAGATTCTAAGTCGGTGTGACTTACCTGTGTGTTGTAAAGTTCAAGATGGGAGAGTTTGAAGTCCTGAAACACCTGGATGTGTGTGTTCCTGACCAAGAAGTATCCATGCTGCTCAGTCCTGCCCTCCTCAAGAGGCCAGTACTGACCACACTTGACACGCCCACGCTCCACCACTCTGAGATACAAAGAAGCACACATTTTTATAATCTCATCATCAGCTCATCGAGGATATGTTGTTACTTGGACTATCACTACCACTATACAAACCCCCCTTTGTACACCAACACACGATTGACTTCAAAACTCAGATGTAAAAGGAGTCTCACCTGGTGGTCATGACAATGATAAGTACCATCTGTTCCCACACCATGCGCCAGAAGTCACCAAAAGTTTTTGGCAAAGGACCTGAAGGACACAACAGTCTGTCAGGTCATGGTAACACCGAACTTTACTCTACTGAGGTCTGAGGGGGGACAGAGTAGCATTTGGAGCAGAAAAGGTGTAAATTGCATGGAGGACGATATAAAGATAATAAGGAGTGGGACCGTAGTTTGTGTCAAGAACTGCTCACCCTGAGTTGCAATGTAGGCGTTGCTCCTCTTGTAGCCATCCATGAAACTGGCATTAATGTAATCTGATGTCTGCAAAACACACAGCAGAAAAGGGTGGTGTTAGGATCTGCTGCCTCCTGTAGGAGGACAGTGAACATTACTATTGGTCTATTTTTAGGCCAGTCACTTAATTGCAGTAAATGGTTAAAACTGTTGACTAGAGTCCTACTAGCCAGACGCTTGGTATTGCTCCAGTGGAAATCTCCAATACCTTCTTTGCATACCCTTTGGATAAGGGAAGTATATACAAGAGCTGGACTTCCCAGATGTCCCTGAATGATTGATCGGGTATTTTAGCAACATTAAAATTGTGATTTGACAGACAGCAGACCGACCAACAGCTATTACTTTATGTTTAAAATCTATTTTTATTTTATTATCAATTCGTTTTATTATTATTTTTTTGTTTACGATAACGTATTAATTTTACCAAAATAATAAGACCCAGGTTGCCAATAAAACTTTTTTTTGCCTTTTAGCCACATAAAACCCACTGTATTTGATGCTGTCAAGCATTCCACGTTCCAATCACACATATCAGATACAGTAGATAAGGACAGGGGAAGACATCACAAATAATAGACCCAAATGTTGAAATCAATTTTAAACATTTATGTTTACAACCAACCAGTCTTCTACGGATCGTATCAGTGCCCTCCACTAATTACTCAACTAAATGCATGCAATATGTAACATTACATTCTCTAAGAAGTAACCAATACACACTCTCTATTAGAAGGTGGAACAGAGGACTAATATGACTGATGTTGGCAGCAAAGTCACAATTTAGCATCAAACATCCATAAAATCATCCATCTTCTACAGAGTAATAACGTTTTATCATTAAAAAAGAGAGAGCCAGAGAACTGAATCATTACCTCATCCTCGTCATCACAGAGCTGGCAGAGTCGCACCCGTGACTGGTCCAGGCAGAGAACATCACTGTACCTGTTCTTTATCTGATTGGACAGTTTCCTGTAAAGGAAAAATTGAATACAATGTGAGGTAACATGACAGACTTAAACGGTGGACTGATGTGTCATCTGTCACGTAATTTACCTTCACCTTGGTACAGAGAGACTGGAAATAGAGGAAGTGACCGGCAGAGACCAAAGAACACAGAAAAAGACAGAGGAGCCCAGGAAAACATAATTTTTTATCTCTTACTTGGAGTAGTCAAAGGCGCCTGCTGGTGGCTCCTTTCGGATCTCCTCGTACTCCTGATAAATCCCCTTCTTCTTCTTTCTCTTCACATGTTCCACCAGATCATGAACCGTCATGCCTCCATGCTCTGGCATGTGAATGGATGCCTCCATGCAGCTGTCCTCATCATCAGGACCCCATGATGAGGACAGGGGTGGGGACTGGGAGGTAGGTTGGTGGGGGGGGCGAGGCAAAGATTTCTGGGGCAACGGAGGCACCCCTTCCTCTTCCTCGCCATACTCTTCCTTTACATCGTCATTCTGAGAACTGTGGGCAGAGTCCGTTGCCTCGCCGTCCACTGCATCTCCATCAACTTTCTGGGAAAGCGGTGTGTCCGGGGGCGTGTCGGACTGGGGAGGGGCCTGTCGGCCACGACCGTTCATGTTAGCGTTGGGGCTAGAGCCACTAACAGCCATGTTGGCCACGCTCACTGCTGAGCCGTTCCAGTGTTGGTGGTTCCCCTGCGGCCTGTTTGCAGCAGACTGTGGGCTCTGCTGATACAGTCCTTGACCTCGAGTCCTGCCGTCCGCCACACCGCAGTGGTTATGTGGGTTAGCATTGCTATCATCGTAGCAGTTAGAGTTAGCCACGGCTAGCTCGGAACCTAACTGTGTATTTATTTGGGTGTGTGACAGTGTAGCGCCTGCGCTTGTGTTGCTGCACTCTAAGCTGTAGGAGCGCAGCAGGCTTCCCACACAGTCTTGTGTGTCATGTTCTTGTGTGTCACCCTGAACATTGTTTGTGTGTGTGTTAACACAGGACTGGATCCAAGCCACGTGGCTATATTGGGAGGTCCCACCCAGGTGTTCAGGGAGGGAGGAGACTGGGATGTGACTGGCCAACTCATGAGCTTTCACTGTGCACACCTGGTGAATGGTAAAGAAAGAAAACACATTTCAAATGACGAATGACAACCAAACATCTTACACACTATGACATAACTCCAACTGAAAACCGACATTCATACCCTCTCTCTCAGCTTCTCACGCACAAACAGGCGGAGGACCGCGAAAGGTGCTCGAAACCAAAGAGGCGATGAAACAATGAAGACACATTTTAGACGAGCTGGAAATGCCCCCTAGGAAATACAGAGATCAGACAGACAAAACAGTGAAAGTGGTTTTTAATTTCAGAGAGAAAGGTTTGACACCAAAACCTTGAAGGCAGGCAGATAAGAGAGACAAGACAGAGGATGTTCCTTTTATTTACCTTGAGCAAATTGAGGATCTTGACACAGAGCTCATAGTCAAAGTTGCCATAGCTGGAGTTGGTCATGTCGTAGATAAATATGAGTCCGTCTCTTTGAGTTTGTACACTGGGGAGAAATTAAGATTTTCAAATTAAAAGCAGAGGAAGAGGGTAAAGAAGCTTGCCATAAGAAATGCATATCATTTTAAAAAATATAGCTGAGAGAAATAAGGCAATACAGTGTTTCCTTTAAGATTTTTTTTTTTAGCAGTGGGGGCAGGTCTGTCCAAACAACAGACAACTTTTTTTTTTTTTTTTTTTTTTTAAAATGGTGTGCGCCCGTGAGCACCCACTGAGGAAAACAAATAGAGAAAATAAATCGGTGCCTATGCTCTGAATAGTTCTACTTGTTGTTAAATTGCAATGTGAGCGGCAGCCAATTATCCTGCATTAAGTCGGCAGGATAATTTAAAAGGCAACCGCGACTACATTGTGCGTCTGCCCTACTTCTGGTACCGTGGCGGCAGAAATTTTGCCACTACAAAATCAACAGAGGAAAAATTGCAATACTCTATACCACAACAACAGGTTAAAGTGAAAATAGGACATTTGTATGTTAAATGGGTTAGGGCATCACCTCTCTATGGCTTTGTCCAGCTGATAGATGATGGCCTGCAGCACAGCTTTGTGGGTGGTGACGTCTGGCCGATGGAGACGAGCAGTGAAGAGCGCTAGAGCTGCACCCTTTGCATCCCGACCGGGCTGATGGGAACATTAACAGGTTATCATACACATGATTCCATTCGATGTGATTTGTGAGAAAGGGCAGCAATACATTCCGTTCATAAAAATAGACATTTTCAGACCATCTTTTACTCCATCTCTATTCATTAACACACAAAGGCAGGCAGACTGACATGCATTGCACATACACAGACTCTTCTTAAATGACCAGCATGTGTACAATTTTCTTTGTACCCTGAAATGTGGCTCGCAATGGCTTCAACACTCACCAGGACTGTAAATTTGCCACACAGGAGCTCAGAGCGTAGGGGCTCCTCGTCAGGGTTGATATTGATGATGCCCTCTTTGATTCTTGTGTTCTAATTTCGATACATGATGTAGAGACAGGAGAGAAGGGGAAATTAAAATAACATCATTATCAACTTAAATTTAGTTGTTGTCCAGAGTTTTTCTAACCCGTGCTGGGTTTTTCATAGCAGTGCCCCAAACAGCTATACATGTATTATGATGTCTAGATACTAGAATTCTAACTCATTGTACCCCGAAATAATAGGCCCCCAATACACTTAAAAGATATGGAACTCAACTGTATACTACTGACTTACTGTGTACTTTTTTAAGATTATTTCTTTTGGGCTTTTATGGTCTTTAATTGATAGGAGAGCTTAAAGACAGGAAAGGGGAGAGAGAGGGGTGACGACATGCAGCAAGGGCCAAGGACTACATTGGAAGCACACTCTACTGGGTGAGCTAGAGGTCACCTCACTTACGGTGTACTAGAAAACTGTGTAAAAGAAAATATTTGAATGCAGGACTTGGAATGTATTAATAGTTATACTTCAGAAAAAAAACATTTTGAGTAGACCTCCTACTGCGACCACTTTCAATACCAACATTCACAGTTAAGAGAAAGGGTAAAAGGTAGACACTGTTTGCCTGCGGCCCAACTTGAGCAGCCTTGTTTTTTTTAATCAGTGAGAGTGCGCTCTCCTCTAGTGCTCTCCAGGATAAAATCGTTCCTCTACTTCAAGTCCTCTGGTCCGAACGGTGAAAATGTCCACGACGGCGTACAGACCGTTATTATTAGACATCCATGGTCCAGGCAGCTGTGGAACCGGACCCAGAGTGAGTCTGTGTAAGATGGAGGCAGCTGCCCGGAGGAAGAGAGGCTTTGCCCGGTCAGGCTCTGAGATGACGTTACATTCTGCCTTCTGCTTAGAAGTGGTACATTTTAAACTCACAGCAACTTGATAAAATATAGTCTCTGGCTCTGGTTTGATATCTAGTGTCGGCAAAAATTACGTTAGCGTAGTGTAAGCTATTTATTGAGTTTCCTCTTAGCGGAACGCTCGGAGCAAATTTTACGGCAGACACGGAAGAACTGAAGAAGAAGTGAAGCTGTAGCATTATGTGCTGCCATTGTCAATACAGGAGTTAAGGTGTGTTAATAAGAGCGCTGTTATTCAGAACTGGATAACAGGTCGGTTTTAACAGGACATGGTTATGACTTGGCAAGCATGTTTGCTGCTACACTGGAGAGCTGTCAACATATCATTAGGTGTCGTCAGTCAGATATCAAAACTTTTACACTGTCAGGCAACACTTTACAGCAGCAAGCAACTGCATCAAATGACCTCATTCTTTTCATTTACAAACAAGCAAAGTTTGTGATTATTACTAGTACAAACCTATCAAGTTTTTACGGTATACACCATCAAATAAGTCTAAACAAAGTTTTCGCAATTTAAATCACAATATTAACAAAAGATCAGGTCAGAAATCTTGTAATTGAATATCTTGCCCAAAACATTCAGCCCTAATTAAGCCCTGTGGTTTCCTGTCGATAATAGAGAAAGTGAATAGTCATCTCAGTTTTGTCACCAATCAAAGCACTGCTGTACCTTGTATGCTTGGAAGAGGTCGATGGCTCTTGAGACGTCAAACTTGCGGGCCATAAGAAACTTTACAGCTGTTGGTTGGGACACGAGCCCAGCGCTGTGAGGCTGCTCCCGGCTACGCACCTCACCCAGGAACTCCTCCACAGCCTGGGGAAAACATGAGAGGAGATGGAAGGAATAAGACGGTGTGTTGGTGTGTGAGGTGAGATTAAAGCCAAAAATATATACCTTTGTGCAAAAGGGGAATAACCAGAGAAAAAACTGGTTAAAAAAAAAAATGGAATGGCTTGGAATTTAGGTAGTAGAGCTACCAGCAAAAGGACCGAGATTACAAAAAAAATGCATGAGTCAGCCCCCACAGCTTTGTATTTCTTTCCCTTTCAAAGTTACAAAAATGTGTGATTCAGAAGGTAGCAGCAGGCTGTCCTCCAAATATATAACCAGAAAAAGGAGAATCTGTGATGCTACGACAGATTAACTCATCAGCTACGTACAAAACTTGAATCTACTCTCTCATGGGACAAAGAAAAAGAAAGCAGATGTCAAGTGAAAAACTAATCCAAATACAGGGTTTCCCTATGAATTGTTTTTTGGACGTGGTATCAAGATGCACCCAAACCTTGATGAAGAATGTGTTATTGGATGAAGAGCAGAAATATACACACACACACACACACTCATTAAATACCCTGGCATTAGCTGTGTGAAATAAATAGTACCCCTGCTCCTTTTTTGACAGACAGACAGACCGACCGACCCATACTAAGAGAAACACTAATACATGTGTGGAATCATGTCATCAGCACAATAATGAGCCTATACAAAAATGGTAATTTGGTCAATTATGCAGTCACAACACCTGGACTTAAAGATTGTGACTTTCAGTCTGTGACATGGTCTCAAGTCTGAGCTAAGAATATACTGTGACTGGAGTCATATTGAGGTCACAAAGACACACACTACACATATTCTGGGAAACGTATCAAACATCAGGTCCTGTTATTTTGATCAAACAAGAGAAGCAAGGGATCACATCAGACACACATTATTACAGCAAAAGGTACTTTTTAGTGCCCTTGACACCCCTCAAGTTGGCATTCAGTTACTGGTTGTTTATTGTGTCATGATTCAACAATTGTTTATCAAGTAATGTGGGATTTTAAGGGCACTTGCACTTACAAATTCTGTTACTGCACCACCATTCTTTCCCTAAATCAATGTTGATGTTGTCAAAACATGTTGGTATATGTCAAATAGTAAGTTGGGATAACCTTTTCAGATTTGGGGCATTATAACAAGTCAGGGAGGGTACCATTAAATCACACCCATTGGATATACTGTATGCAACTGCCAGTAACTGAACATCAGCACCAGGGTGGTCGCTAGCCTTGGTAGGACTAATCCAAGGTAACAATAATAATAGCTGTATTTATATAGCACCTTTTAAAAACAAAGTTACAAAGTGATTTACAATGAAAGGAGGAGGCAAATAAGATCCAGAACTTAAGATATAACAATATACAATAACATAAATAGTCACAACAAATACCATCGGTTAAGAAAAAGCAATGAGATAAAAGTGAGTCTTAAGAAGAGATTTAAAAGGAAGATACTGAGTTTGCCAGCCTGAGATCCCCAGGCAGGTAGTTCCACAGATGAGGGGCCCGGACAGCAAAAGCCCGGTCACCTTTGTTGACTAGTCAAGATTTTGGAACCATTAGAAGGGCCCTGCCAGATGATCTCAAGCAGCAATCAGGGTCATAGGGAATGAGCAGATCATATAGGCAGGAGCCAAACCATTCAAGGTTTTAAAAACAATTAGTACAATCTTAAAATCAATTCTAAAACTTGCAGGTAACCAGTGTAGGGCAGCAAGTTTGTGTGATTTGTTTCACTTCTCTCTAGAGATGTTCCGATACCGATATCGGCTCCGATACTGCCTAAAACGCTGGTATCGGTAAGTACTGGAGTTTATGCACCGATCCGATACCACGTAATAAAGCCCTAAAGAAAAAACACGTTAAAGTAGTTTATTTATGTTCTTTTCCGTTATAACTGACTGTCAAACTGGATAATAAAAGAACGTTCTGTGGCATTCATGTTTCACAAAGAGTTTAACCTGAGCCAGACCGACAACAAAGATAGAAATCATATCACATCCATACAGGGATAGTAGTATACAGTTCTTAAAACCAAACAAAATATATGACACACTGATATCGGATCGGTACTCGATATCGGCCGATACGCAAGTTCAGGTATCAGAATCGGGAAGCAAAAAATGGTATCGGACCATCTCTACTTCTCTCACTGCAAATTAAAAGCCTGGCAGCAGCGTTTTGCATCAGCTGCAGTCTTTAAAACTAAAACTACTAAGGTTTTAAACAGCATGTGTCCTCATGGCAGTTTGGCACTGATTAATGTTACAGGAAAGTGATGATAGCTATCAAGAAACACATTGACAAATCTGGGGAGCAGTACAAGCGTGTCCTGTAACTTCTTAGCTCAGTGGTCCCAAAGTTGCAGGGGGTAACCCAGCAAAAGGGGGAACCATTTATTTTCACTTTAATTCCATCCATCAGCATCACAATGACATTATGTGTGACTATTTTGGTCATGGGTAACCCTAACCCTAACCCATCTTTCTGTAATAAAACATCTAAAAAGCAAAAAAATTTTATCAGATGCAGGACCCTGAGACAAAATCTTATCAAATGGGGGCCAGTGGTCTAATTTCTATTAGTTTATTGGTCCTTGATGTGAAAACGTTTTGGAACCACTGACTTAGCTCATAGATCATTTAACCTTGTGAATGCTTGATGAAGATAAAAACAAGTAACGTTAGCTATGAAATGAAGCTGTCGTCAGAATTGCTGCGTAACATTTGATGCTTGCTATCCAAGTCAGGCCCACCCCTTTCGCTAGAAAGTGATGGCAACAACAATGCTAGGAACCGGAGGATCACTTCTGTGAATTCTCGGCCGTAAATCTGATAGGCAGCACACTGCGAGCTAGTTCGCTCATCGCAAACACACTCGTGTCATGGTCTTGGTCTGTCTTATCTGTGTCATGGTACATTATGACAATCAACACTTGAGGCAATCAGTGTTTGGTCATTTTTAACCTTCACACTTGGTCCAACATGATTTTTAACGTCTAACAACATTGCTATCGAGGAAATTCCCTGCAAGTCAACAATAGCTATTAGCATTAGCCAGCAGCTAGGTTACATGTGGCAGCTGGATGGCTAACGATACCGTTTTAGACACTAGAAGCCACATGTATGGGGCAAACCATAGCTGGGTAACGAGGTGTCGTTAGTTAACATTAGCGATATGGACATATCTATGTGATCCATGTAAAGCTGGGCTATCAAAGGAGCGAGTATTCGAGATACACAGCCGGCCGGTTAAATGATCACTAGGTTACTATTACTACTAGTAGCAAACGCCATCATGCTAACACACATGCTAACTGCTGTCAGTCGGCTCAGGAGGGTGCAAACGGGCCAGCTGCTGTTTACTAGACCACATCGTTCCCAGGGACATCACCGTGACAAATTACATGAAAAAAATCGCCGGTTAGGGAAGAAACTGAAGGTGACATGTGTACACACTGAACATGATGGGGAGATGAGGAAAACAATCCGTAAAGAGACCCTTACCAGCTGCTCCTGAGTTGTCAGGGCTTCCGCCATCTTGAAGCCTCCGCAACGTCGCAGCGGGCGCGCCCACCAGCCGCTTAACTCACGCCCTACACTCCGAGACGGAGACCGAGGCCCCGCCCATATACAACAGACAAAACTGTATTTATCAATGCAGCTTCATAAACTGTATTTATCAATGCAACTTCATAAATTGTATTTATCAATGCAACTTCATAAACTGTATTTATCAATGCAGCTCATAGACTGTAGCCTATCAATGCAGCTTCACAACTGTATTTGTCAATGCAGCTTGCTGACAATTCATAAACTGTATTTGCCTATACATATTACCATTTACAGTTATGTATTTATCAGAATGTTTGCATTGCATTTAATTTAATCTATGTGATCTATCTGGGATATAATAATAATAATAATAATAATAATAATAATAACAATAATAATAATAATAATAATAATAATAATAATAATAACTTGTATTTATATAGCGCCTTTCAAGAAACCCAAGGACACTACATAATTACTGTGGCTAGGAGGTTGTAGGCTGTGGTAAACAGGTGGTGTTTCCGGAGTTTTTTTTTATTTTATTTTTTTTTTATAAATGTCCAAGGATGTAGCATTTCGGATATCTGCAGGGAGGGTGTTCCAGAGGGATGGGGCTGCAACACTAAAGGCTCTGTCTCCGAAGGTAGGCTACAGACTGCATGGTGTGGGGAATGGAGAGCAGGCCAGCGTCTGAGTACCGCAGGTTTCGGGGTGGGATATGGATGGAGGAGGTCGGAGAGGTACTGTGGGGCCAAGGCATAAAGGATATTTATATTTGATGCGGGACTTGGGAGCCAGTGAAGGTGGATGATGGTTGGGGTGATCTGCTGCCAGGGTCCTTACCCACACCAAGAGTTGGACACTGCAGAGTTTTGGACACTGGAGCCTGTTTTGCTGGGGACGCCAGACAGGACTCCATATTGCAGTAGTCCAAACGGGAGGTGAATGAGGGTTTCTGCCACGGAGTCAGAGAGTGATGGCCGGAGTCTGGAGATGTTTTTGAGATGAAAAAAGGCGTATTTGGTGATGGATTTGATGTGAGTCTGGAAAGAGAGGATGCGTCCAGGATTACACCAAGGTTGACCTCAGAGGATGGGCAGATGGCGCACCTGTCAACATCCAGGATGAGATCTCCAACCTTCTGGAGCAGCGCCTTGGGGGCCACAACCAAGAGCTCTGTTTTATTGCTGTATAAACTAAGAAGTATAAGTATAGTAAGCAATACCCTATAGTGTATTAGTATAACGTATAGTGTAAGATAGCGTACTACGTGGTACAGCAACAGAATTTAAATATAATATCATATGTACAGTTTGTAAATTGTGGCCAGTAGTAGTAGTAGTAGTAGTAGTAGGAGGAGGAGGAGGAGGAGGAGGAAGAGTAGGCTAGGAGTGCATGGGAACCTTTGTATTCAAGCATTTGTTCCGTCGAACTGTTTTGTGGAGCACCGGGGGCGGCACTCCGGCGGACTTTTTGATTTCACATTTGTTCAGCGCGTCCTTGAACGCTGCCCAACGGAAAGACAATGTTTACATTTAGCAACCAAAATAAATAATTCTACGGCGACGCTTGTTTTCGCCTAACCGCTTACCTTACCTTTGAGTGTTAACTATAGCTAGTTTATAAAGTCGTGTCAAGAGTCAAACTGATGTCATGTTAATGAACATCCACGTACTCACGCGTTTGTCAAAAACAGTACAACTTCTTCAGTATGAGCACTTCGGGTCCTCCCCTGACAAAGAAAAGCTACATGGGGCAGCACCAGATCAAGAAGAAGAAAGGGTAAGTGTAATCAGTTAAACTTAACTCATAAATGTTCATAATGATTTTTTGAAGAATTATGACCAAATTCCTCCTGTTGCCTAGAGACATCTTCCAATCTCTGTAGCATTTCTATTGATGATCGTCAGTCTTACCTGTGGTGAACATACATTTTTCTGAGCACAGTTTCCAGGCTCCTGATGAGCCACCAGACGGAGACAGACTGTTGCAGAAAACTCATTACATATCAGGCAAAACAAACATTAACAAAGACAGCCTCTTGGTGAGTGTGACAGCTTGAGAGAGAGTTTTTCCTCCTACTCTATCATCCTTTGCACATCTACATCTACAGACATGTATTAATCTCCATTTTTAGGATGGAGGAGCAATGTTTCCACTGGGAGAATGCACATTCGCTCTTGACGAGGAGATGCTGCAGGTGTTGGATGCTGTAGACTCTGTGAAGCCTGCAGCTAGAAATGCTTGTCCAACAACAGTAAACGGGGATGTACAGGCAGAGCCGGCATCATCAGCTGTTTTTGCCTTCTCACGAGCTGACAGAGCTCCTCAGTCTACAGGCCAAGGACCCCACAGAGACCCCAGCACCCAGGAGAGAGTCCGTGGGCGTAGTGGTGATTGTAAGAGACCAGGATGGAGAGCTGACTGCAAAGACCTTGCACAGAGGCTTCTCTTCAGTGAGGACTCTGAGGAAGTGGAGCATGCTCAGAGGGGCCCAGAGAACATCCAGCCATCACCACCTTCTGCCTGCATCAATGGGTTATCCTGTCAAGAAATAAAAAACTGTCAGCAAGTAGGCAGCTCCACCAAGTGAGTTTTAACCTACACATTATTGCCCAGTTTATCTTTTGTGTCGATTATGTGCCTCAGTTCTTTTCTTTTAACAAATGTTTTCATTTTTATGCGTTTTTGTAGACAGACACTTACATCCAGAAGAAAAAGCTCTCCTCGTGGCAAAAACAAAAGTGGGTCAAATATGAATGCTGATCAACCTCTGGATGTATCAAGGGACTACATCTTGTTCAGCCCAACCCGCCTCGCAGCTGCCATAAAGAGGGCAAAACTCCAGCCGTCATTACAGAATCAGTCTGCCTCTGTGCTCACAGTTCCCACTGGCTCAGACCTTAGTACTCTCAGTGACACTTTACCTCAGCCAGGTAAAGTAGAATTTATAAAACCTTCTTTAAGGTTGATATTTCCTGCAATTGTTTTTGTTTCTCTGTGTTGTTCACTCCTTATGACGCATTGTCATGGCTGGATTAACATGCTGCACCCCCCTTTAGTCCTCCTCTCCTCCAATTCTCTGTGCTTTGTATAATGTTTTTCTACACTGGAATACTACTTGGGCGCATAAATACTATACTATTAGACTTGACAAGGAAGAAAAATAAATGTCCATTGCAAGATATAAATGAATAGCCTCAAATTTAATCAAAAAAAGGCAATGGCACAAACCAGTGAACATACGGTAAGCCTGGAGCTTTTGGGGTCCTGGGGGCAATTGGCCACTATGCCTGCTTTGTAAGCCAGCCTTGAACCTTGTATGAACGTATCTCTTGTCCAGGTATGTCCAGATAGTTTAATTTACTGAATTACATTTAAATCTGACATTAGATTGTGCCTCTGATGTGCACCCTGAGATACAATTTTTCTTTCCAATGTAAAATCCACTTTGCTGTGTACAAAATACATAAGTCACAGTACTAATATCTTCTGCCACCAGTTTGATTTAATACCTCATGTAAAGAGAGTTTGTTATTTGTACTGTAGGCATTGCCTTGTGTGCCCCGGCGGGGCAAGCCGAAAAGCTGCTGTTATGCAGTTGGGGCTTACCTAAACCTGTCCTGGAGCGCTACCAGAAACACGGAGTGACTCACATGTTCGAATGGCAGGCTCAGTGCCTCACTGTTGGACAGGTGCTGCAGGGAGGTAACCTGGTGTACTCTGGTGAGAAACCAAACATCTCTATCTAAAAAGTGATTCACAGAGTCAGTCACTGTTCGGGTCATTTTCAGCTTTATATCCCTTCTTTTTCAGCCCCCACCAGTGCTGGAAAAACTCTGGTGTCAGAGCTGCTGATGTTGAAGCGTGTGTTGGAGACTAAAAGAAAAGCTCTCTTCATTCTGCCATTTGTCTCTGTGGCTAAAGAGAAGATGCACTACCTTCAGGTGAGGGAAAGGTGGACAGAAAAGCACATGCATGTTGTTATGGACAATGTGTTGTGTGTGTGTGTGTATATGTATATGTATGTATGTATATATATATATATATATATATATATATATATATATACACACATATATACATACATACATACACCCATCTCTCTAACAGACTTGTTTCTGTGAACCTGTAGAGTGTATTTGAAGAGGCAGGAGTTTGTGTGGATGGATATATGGGCAGCACCTCAGCTGCCGGAGGGTTCAAAGCACTGGATGTGGCTGTTTGCACCATAGAAAAAGCCAATTCTCTTGTTAACAGACTCATTGAAGAGGACAACATGGATCTACTAGGTAACATACCAGTGATAACTGTGTTTTCTTGAGTATAAAATGTAGAGTATGAGTTGGAAAAGTGTGTGTTCTTGTACTGCTAGGTATGGTGGTGGTGGATGAGTTGCATATGGTTGGAGATTCTGGAAGAGGATACCTACTAGAACTGCTCTTAACCAAAATCCGCTACATTGCGCAGAAGCAGAACACCACTGGGTTTGTGTCTGTTAGTCTATCTACATGTATCTTGTATAACAGAAAAATCAAAATCCAAGTTGTTATGCTAATCTGTGCAACTCTTTCTGCAGGTCTCTTTCTGAGGGTGTACAGATCATAGGCATGAGCGCCACCTTGCCTAACCTCTCCCTCCTGGCTAGCTGGTTAGGTGCAGAGCTTTACCAGACAGACTACAGACCTGTACCCTTGCAGGAGCATCTCAAGGTGGGCTGCAATATTTACGACAAGAGCCTCTCTGTGGTCCGGCAGTTCACCCCTGCACTCCGAATTAAGGTAGTTGAGAGTGTAGTTCAGATATCATCCAACATGCGTGTTATTATGAATTATTCTTTCTACACCAGAAATATAATCGTTTGCTATGTGTGTGTGATAAATATGTGATATTTCATAAAGGGGGATGATGACCACATAGTGAGCTTGTGCTATGAGACTGTGAGAGAGGGCCGCTCTGTGTTGCTGTTCTGCCCCTCGAAGAACTGGTGTGAGAAACTGGTAGACAGCATCGCCAGAGAATTCTACAATCTCAGACATACAGGTACAAGATCATTTACATTTTGGGCATACTATGTTTAATAGTGAGGTCAAGTACAACTGTAGCTTGTTCTAAAGATAGTTTGTGTTAAGTCTAGATTCTGGTCTCATCCTTTCAGATCGTCATGGCGAAGCAGAGCCACAGCCGGTGTGTCTGGATCGGGAAGGATTAGTGGATGTTGTAGCCCAGTTGAGACGTACTCCAGCTGGTTTAGACCCTATCCTCCAGCGAACTGTGCCATGGGGGGTGGCCTTCCACCACGCCGGTAATCGCACTCACACAACGTCTCAACCACAAAGAAACTGCGGGCTGAATGGATTTTTTTTTGAGTTTATGAATAAGATGAAGTTTGTCTCTGTAGGTTTGACATTTGATGAGCGCGATATATTGGAGGGAGCTTTTCGTCAGGGTATGGTCCGAGTCCTGGCCGCCACCTCTACCCTCTCCTCAGGGGTTAATCTCCCAGCTCGCAGGGTCATCATTAGAACCCCTACCTTCAATGGACACTTGTTGGACCCACTCACGTACAAACAGATGGCTGGACGAGCAGGGAGAAAAGGAGTGGACACTACAGGTATGGAGGGAAGAAGGGGGCAAGAAATGCTTTTTAAAATGATTGCTTGTTCATTGGTATTCCAGTTGCCTGAAGAGAAAAAACCAAATCTTCTGTGAGTGAATATCTGAGCACATATAAGTTGAAAAGTGAATTCAAAAAACATCTTTAGTTTGGCCTTGCGTTATTTTGTCCATCCTCTTTCAGGTGAGAGTGTGCTGGTGTGTAAGGAGGCAGAGCGTCAGAAAGGTATTAGTCTCCTTACGGGAGCTCTTCAGCCAATAAGCAGCTGCCTGGCGAGAAGGGAGGGCGAAGGCGTCACCACCAGCATGCTGCGAGCAATCCTAGAGGTATGGCCGACATCTCAATGAACTTTGCACCCATTGAAATTACTTATAGTAAATAGATCATGAATAGTTCCTTCTTAAAGAGTAGTTGCCTCATCCTATTGAGGCTGTTGATGCATAGTCAGATTAATTCAATAATAATAATAATACATTTATTTTATATAGCGCTTTAAAAGGTACTCAAACGCACTTTACAAAGTAAAGATAGAAAAACAATAACAAGATCAGTACAACAGAAATAGTACCAACTAGAGATAGATATTAAAAAGGTGAAGCAAAGCAGCATAGAAGCAGGCTAAAAAAAGCAAACCAATGGAAACACAGCTAGTTTGGTTCCAAGTTAAAAACAGCTTTAAAGAGATGGGTTTTGAGTGCGGTTTTGAAGTGAGTAAGTGATGTGGAAAGTCTGAGGTGTTTCTAATTGTGTTATGACCCTAATTTGAATCATCCCAATTTGCAGATCATTGTCGGCGGTTTGGCCAGCACTCCACAGGATGTGAGCTCGTACGCTTTGTGCTCACTACTGGCTGCCAGCATGAAATGTGAAAGCAGAAAAGAATTAAATGAAGAAACCAACAAAGGAGCTATTGAGGCCTGTGTTGAATGGCTGATGGAGAACGAATTTATCAGTATCCAGAAGGACGGACAAGGTACTACTATGTGCAGCCTTTATTATGTTCAATGAGCATTCTTGATATCTTGACATACGATGAAAATAGCCTTTTAGTTACAAATTGAACCATTGCTGGTGTTAAGTGTTCTTACGTAATTCAGTGTACAAGCCAAAGTATCAGCTGAAAAACCTTTGCCATTACACTAACTACTGTATATCCTGATGTCTTTTCATATCCAGAGGAGCGGTACTGTCCGACTCAACTTGGTGCTGCCACCCTGTCCTCTTCCCTCTCCCCTCCTGAGGCTGTGGGAATATTTGCAGATCTCCAGCGGGCCATGAAGGGCTTTGTACTGGAAAATGACTTGCACATTCTGTATCTGGTACACATATCTTGTATTAGTATTTTTTTAATAGGTTTCTGTCAACTTTATTCACTCCCTATCATCCCTGAACTCTCAACCATACATTCCTTATAGTGACTTAATCTTAATTCTAGCTCTTAACCAAACCAAAAATGTCCCATCCTCAAATGCACAGTATTTAAAATTCATCCTATGTCTAAATTCCCCCCAGATCACCCCGTTGTACGCAGAGTGGACTACCATAGATTGGTATCAGTTCTTCTGTCTGTGGGAACAGCTCTCGTCATCGATGAAGAGAGTAGCAGAGCTCGTGGGTGTCCAGGAAGGTTTTCTTGCACGATCCGTCAGTGGCAAAGTTGTCGCCAAGACAGAGAAGCAACGTAGACAAATGGCTATTCATAAACGGTAATGCACATATTTATGTTAATTACACAAACTATACTGTATGTATATGATAGTATTGGCAAATAGTCCCCTCATGTGGTTTTCTGTTCATAAGGAATCCAAAATTATAATTGTTAATGTGCGGTTTGGAAAAACAATTACCTAATTTCATACTAAATTATAGTCACAGTTACACACTTCTGTATGCTATTATACCAGTAAACAAGGGGGAGCACAATTACATGATCCATAAAACATCAATATCTGTTAAGCTTTTAGTGTTCGGTTTTGGAAGAATGTAATATCCATATCATATTTTATATATAGTTCTAGTTTATGGATGGTTATTGTTCATCCATCCATCCATCCATCTTCATCCGCTTATCCGGGTCGGGTCGCGAGTAGCAGCTCCAGCAGGGGACCCCCAAACTTCCCTTTCCCGGGCCACATTAACCAGCTCCGACTGGGGGATCCCGAGGCGTTCCCAGGCCAGGTTAGAGATATAATCCCTCCACCTAGTCCTGGGTCTCCCCGAGGCCTCCTCCCAGCTGGACGTGCCTGGAACACCTCCCCTAGGGAGGCGCCCAGGGGGCATCCTTACCAGATGCCCGAACCACCTCAACTGGCTCCTTTCGACGCAGAGGAGCAGCGGCTCTACTCCGAGCTCCTCACGGATAACTGAGCTTCTCACCCTATCTCTAAGGGAGACGCCAGCTACCCTCCTGAGGAAACCCATTTCGGCCGCTTGTACCCTGGATCTTGTTCTTTCGGTCATGACCCAGCCTTCATGACCATAGGTGAGGGTAGGAACAAAAACTGACCGGGTAGATTGAGAGCTTTGCCTTCTGGCTCAGCTCTCTTTTCGTCCAACGGTGCGATAAATTGAATGTAATACCGCACCTGCTGTGCCGATTCTCCGACCAATCTCCCGCTCCATTGTCCCCTCACTCGCGAACAAGACCCCCAAGGTACTTGAACTCCTTCACTTGGGGTAAGGACTCATTCCCTACCTGGAGAAGGCACTCCATCGGTTTCCTGCTGATTGTTCATCATTATATTATTTTATTCAGATGTTCGTGCTATTTTGTCCTCTTCCTTTATGCCATTGATTCCCAACATTGTGGCCCCTGGATGAAAGTTGACTCTGGAGAGAGACCCTAACACAAACTACTCAAGGATGTATCCTCTCCTCTGAGAGTCAAACAACAAAAAACGTTTTAGAAATGTTTTGATCACATAGGACTTTTCTCCATTCTCTCTCTGTTATCTCCTCACAGGTTTTTCACCACCCTTGTGCTGCAGGATCTGGTGAATGAGGTGCCTTTGGGAACAGTTGCATCCAAATACAACTGCAATCGTGGGCAGTTACAGTCTCTCCAGCAGTCTGCTTCTACATATGCAGGTACATGCTTAAGAGTGTTGCTGAGCATCTCTAAGGTCAGGACATATACAGTAGAGTATACAGACTCTGAATTCTACACTTAAAAGGGGAGGGCAGTAACAAAGGTAGTAACTTGATGCAAGATGCTGGAGCACTTTAGACTGACCGATATACAGCATAGACTTTATTCCATTAGCTGATGTTTCTGCACCTACATGATTCCTTCAAAGCCATGTAAAGTGCTCATTCTTCTTACATCAAGTTACTGTGAGAGGGTTTATGAGGTCTTAGTGTAATTCAGACTTTGAGGGTGTGTGCTTAACTGTGGCTCAGAACAAGTTTGTCTGGGTGTGAGTATATATATCATACTAATTATGGTGTTTTATTATCAATGTAAACACAGAAAATAGCCCAAAGAAAGCCAGAACCAAACCGCAACACATTAGTAATTAAATGACTCTAAATCATATGCTCCGTGGTACAGCTGACAGAAACACTCAGACCGCTCTGTCATCCCTTCAGGTATGGTAACTGTGTTCAGCAAGCGTCTGGGCTGGCACAACATGGAGCTGCTGTTGTCCCAGTACCAGACCAGGCTGAGCTTCGGAGTCCAGAGGGAGCTGGTCGACCTTGTCAGAGTTTCCCTCCTGAATGCAACACGAGCCAGAGCGCTGTACGCACAAGGCCTCTGTACTGTCGCTGAACTAGCCAGGGCTACTGTAGCTGATGTGGAGAAAGCCCTGAGGAATGCTGTCCCATTTAAGAGGTAGGTGTGTACTTGTTTGTGAGTACCATTAAGATATAAGCATATTAGGTAAACAAGAATATGATTATTTTTACAGCACACAGGCTGTTTCAAATGAAGTGCCAGCAACTGAGACTTATACATAAAATAGCACATTGTGGGACACCTGGATAGCTCACCTGGTTAAGCGTGTGCCCCATGTACTAAGGCTCAGTCTGCAGGTTCGCTTCCGACCTGAGGCCCTTTGCTACATGTCATTCCCCCTCTCTCCCCCCTTTTACATCTGCAGCTGTCCTGTATAATAAAAAGCCCTTAAAATAATCTTAAAAAAATTAATTCTATGATGAAGTAAAGAAGTCATAACTGGATGTACAGAGACAGTCATGTACTGTATATCATATGCATACAAAATATATATAAAAATATCCAAATAGTTGTAGTTGACTGGGATTCAAACATTTTTAAAACGTTTTAAGTAAGTATGTGGTTTGGAGTGTGCAGGCATTATTCTTAACAACACTACTATAAACATACACCAACCTCCTTTATTTTGGAAAAGTCAAGGTGATAGAAGCAGGTACGTTCCTGTAAACCCCTGTTAAACCCTAAGCTTGCATAAAGTATGTGCAACTGTAGCATCAGCACACCAAAGCTATAATCTCCCTGAAACATGACCCCAGAAGTAAAGCCAATGTTATACTGTCTGTCATCCTCAGCTCTAAGCGTGCAGTGGACGAGAGTGAGGTGGAGGCAGCCGAGAGACGCAGCCTCCGCTGCGTCTGGGTCACTGGTGGTCGGGCCCTGACGGAACAGGAGGCCGCTGTTGAGATAGTGTCTGAAGCAAGGCTCCTCCTTCGGGAAGACCTAGCCCAGTTAGGTGTTCAGTGGGACCCGACAACACTTCCTCCTGGGGCTCCAACTGTAAACAGCCCCGATGAAACCTCATCTGCCTCATATCTCAGCTCACATGAAGCACAGGTCGATAACAATAAAAATCACCAGGAAGGAGACAGGGTCAGGAGAGATATTGACAGACATGGAGGGGCGAATAAGGAAGAATATCAATGCGGGAAAGGAATATCTGAAATGAAAATGGAGAAAGCACAAGGAGAAGCCAACCGAGAGCAAGGGAAGTCCAAGCCTGATGACACGGTAGTAAACAGAAAATTAGAGGAGAACAGAAAGTTAGACAGGACAGAGCCAGAAATCAAACAAACGGGTTATGAAGTGCAAGTGGAAAGAAGCAAAGAAACAAAAAACGACGAGGCAAATAAAAAATTATTTATGGAAAATGACACAGAAGATCCAGATGAAAAAAGAGAAAAGCACACAAGGTCAAAGCAAGGAGGGGAAGATGACAAGAAAGCCGAGCCAAAAGAAGGGGAGACGAGTAAAGGCATTGCCTCAATCAGACCGGAGAGTCATCAAGCAAATGGTCCTGTTCCTGAAAGGAGCCTGACACAGGAATTGGCTGAAATCATATCCAGTCCTTTGCTTCGACCAATGCCACGTCCTCAGCCCTCTCCTTCCCCGATGCCTCCTCCCCGGTTCAGAGCTCCAGTATCCCGAGTAGAAGTACACCACGGTGTTCCTACAAGGACATCAAAAGGAGATGGTGCCTCACCTGTGCATCCAGGTAGACTGAAGCACTCGAAAGCCTTAAGCAAAGTCCTCCACTCTATACAAACTGACAAAAGCCTACAAGATAATGTAGAGACTGCACAGACGTTGCACTCAAAACCTTTGGTGGTTTCTACAGTCCAAAATGTAGCGCCTGCAGGCCAGGTGCCTACAACTGTTCAAGCTCCCGCTGTGCTAGAAGCCCCTACAAATGCAGATATGTCAGACTCTCCCCTGACCGTCTCTCCTGCCTCCGTTCCCTTATTCTCTCCTGAGGCCAAGCGAAGAAAGATGGACTGCGGAGAGGTAGATACGTTTTCATCTCCCGAGCTGTACGCTGGAGACGAGGGAGATAAGGAAGCAGAGGGAGATGTTAAAAACGGAGAAGAGAGTTTCGGTGACAGCTTTGAATTGGATACCCAGACCGAAATAATCATTGTTCAACAGGCATGTCAACACAGAGATGGGAATGGTAGAGGTACGAATCAATCGGTAGAAACCGAGAAGATAAGAGAGGAGGAAATGGTAGAAGCAGCTGTAGACATCATTAAGGACATAAATAATGGAAGTAACTGGCTTAAAGCCACTGACAATGCATGTCCCAGATTTAACATTTCGCTCACAGATAGCCAGATGGAGCTCATCCTTAACACCAGCCACCAGGTGAGTGACCAGAATCATCCATTATGTTTTGGTTATTAACCTCCTAATTTATTTTTCTCTTAAAAATCTAACTGTTTTTCCAGATTTCTCTTGGTCCAGATGGTGATAATGTTGTTGAAGATAAAGATGAAAGTGGTGATGAGGATGCCAATCGGGCTGCCTCCGAGAGTGTTAACAGAAGCAGTAGCTTCCTGTTTGACAGCCTGTATGACAGCTCTCTACTGGCTGGTCTGAGCCCACACCAGATCCTCGACCAATCAGACGAACAGGAGCCTGTTGGCCAAGAGATCAGAGACCCTCTTCCGTCGACCCAGGAGCGAAGACGCAGTGAGCTTCTCGCCAATCAGGAGGCGGAAAAGCAGGAGGCAGTCCAATGGGGCGAGTCCTCCTTCAACCTGTCAGAGTGGGGCGACTCGCTGCTGGTGGGTGAACACTTTCTGGAGAGGCAGAGCTTGCTCAAACACACAGAGAGAACTCAAGAAGCAAGTCAACCCAACACCGACCATGTTGTGCCTGAGGAACAGCTGTCAGAACCACAACCTAAACCCAGTCAGATACAGCCACAACCCACCACTACAACTACTACCACAACTCAAAATGAGCATGACAGGGATAAAGCCAGTAATAATCAAGGCCATACACACAAAATGAAACAGCATAGTAATGCACAACATGACAATAAACCAGGCGGGAGACAGGAAACTATGAATGAAGAGGGTGAAAATGGGACGCAATTAGAGACAAAGGTAAAGAAAGAGGAAATTAATGCTTTATTGTCAGATAATGCCGTTTTTAAACACCCACAAAATGCACCTGAAAGCTCTTTTTATTGCAGCCCTGGTTTGCAAGAGATTTTTGACCGCTGGCCTAGTATGTCTGACCAGCCCTGGCAAAACACCACAACAGGCCACACAGCCACTCATACACTAATTAATGCTGCAAATACAGCAGCAGTTCCAGATCTACCTCAGCCCTCAATGCAGTTGGACAGAAAAGGCGGAAAGACAAATGCGCAGGCTGTTGCTGATGAGAGTGATTCTCGAGAGGAACAACCATCAAGACATGACAGTGAGAATTTAACGGAGAGACCAGGCTCTGCTGGTGATCTTATTCCCCCAACTCAGGAAACTCCACCTGTCACACCCAGAGTAAAACTGACGACCTCATCTGTCCAGTCGCCTCTCATCGCTCAGCCACTCAACCAGTCGACTCCTTCAACCCTCCTGCCACGGAAACCAGCAATCACAAAATATCCTAAATCTCGTCCAGGAAACCATAATCATCTATTAGAAGCGGTTGCTGACATTAAACAGCCTAATTCTACATCAGATCGCAGCCACCAACACCAGCTGGGACAGAAACCAAAGACTGTTCCAACCTTAAGTTCAAAAACAAAACCCCTGCTATACACTGACCAGAATCTTAGCACTCCCCAAAACCGTGCTTCTCCATCCTCTCCCCGGCCCAGGCTTCCCTCTGATGCAGAATCACCTGTGACTGATAAGGGCTTCACCCTTCAGCTGTCCCAGGATGCACCACTCTGTTCCAGCAACTCAGGGACCTTCTCCATTATAGACGTGGCAAGTGACAGGCGCCTCTTTGACACTTTCATTAACGAGTGGAAAACAAAGGAGCGTTACTCTGTGGCTTTAGCCTGTGAAAAGAGGGAGCACAGACAGCAGCCTGAGGAGGAAATAGGAGGAAAACATAAGAGAGGTAACTGATAAACATGTACCCAACTGACATTACCTCACAGTAAAATTTTATATCAATTACAGCCATGCGCTAACCCAGAGATTGACTACATCTATGAAGTATTTGATGCAGAGACGTCTCCTTTCTTGCATTTGTGTTTTTGCATATTATATATTATATTATCAACAACACATGACATACTTAAAACATTATAAGCACAGCCTGTGTTGTATGCAGTCTCCTCATCCATGCATGTATTTATTGCGTGCAGCGTCAGCAGCTAATCAGGAGCTCCACAGGGCCGATGGTTTTCCAGTAAGAGACCGTGATGGACTGGTGTTGATTGGACTGTCTGTCTGCTGGGGAGCAAGAGATGCATACTACATTTCTCTGCAGCAAGAGCAGAGCCAAGGTATAGAAACACACATGCATGTATGCACAAGCTCACTCCAAAATAGTTTGTTCAGCCAGCCAGTCTGTTACCCCTCAGTAGGGATGTAACGGTATGAAAATTTAACCTCACGGTTATAGTGACCAAAATTATCACGGTTTTCGGTATTATTGTGGTATTTTTAAAAGTGTGTTCAATATGTTTAGAAAGCACTGATAGGCCTACACAAGCTAAAATAGTTTCAAAAAGTGAAACAGTGTTTATTATATTACAAAAATATAGGCAAAACCTTCATCAACATCAAAGGAACAAGGGTTTGTCAGGAACATTTCCAGTAGTGCAGGTTTAAATGATACAAACATTCAAGCTCAGACATAAAGAAAAAGATGTAAACAAATCAAAGAAACACCACTGATTATATACTTGTTTTCTTCATAATCAAAATTAAAATGTAAAACTGTAAAATGTAAATTATTACGGTTTTCGTTATTAAAACGGTAATTGTTATCGTCAACATTTTTATCACGGTTTACCATTACACCGGTAATTGTTACATCCCTACCCCTCAGGTTTGAGCTCCAGTCTGGCCCCGCCTCCACTGGATGATGATTTGCCAGTAAGTGAGAGGCTGCGGCTGGTGAAGACCTGTCTGAGCAGGCCACCGGCTGGTCATAGAGGAGGTGTTGTTGTCACGTATGACATTATACAGGTGTACAAGATGCTAGTCCAGAGCTGTAGCATCAGCTTGGAGGGAAACTGCGAAGATCCCAAGGTGAGGGAAATCATGTGTGCACGCATTTTCATACACATACAGCACATACAGTATAGAAACTCACATATTGGTAACTATGAGCAGGCTGTTCCATGGGATTTCATTTAAAACCTCACACATTTCTGAATGAAACGTTGGAAGACAGCAATGCACCAATATTCACTGGGATCTTTCCCCATCAGAATAATTTGAATGGTGCTATAATCACATAAACAAATCTACACATAGGGGCTTTAAAAGAGAACATTTAATACAATTGGACAATATATTTATTGTTTTGCTAAGAACCTTTGCTGCATCATGAAGTTTGTTTCTGACATTTTATCAAAGTGACTCTGTTTTGAATGTCTGCCATAGGTTGCGTGCTGGTTGGTGGACCCTGGCAGTGAGGAGCGGACTCTACCCAACATGGTGACTGTCTACTGTCCCGAAGAGTTACCTCTGCTGGATGGACTTGGGAACGCGCTTGCACACTGTCCTCGTGTTAGGGCAGCGACCAAGAGCGTGCTAATACACTCTGTCATGAACCATCTCACTGGCCTGCTAGAGAAGGATGGCATGCTTGGTATAAAAAGCAAAGCAGGCATTCATACAATATTCCTACAGTGGTAAGAACTGTAGTAACCATGACTTCTTTTTTTTTAATCATTGTTGTAACGTTTTTACATGCACTTGTCAGACTTATTCAGGAGCATTGAGATGCCCTCCCAGGTGTCTTTGGCTCTGTTGGAGTTAAATGGATTGGGCTTCAGCGTCAAAGAGTGTGAAAGACAAAAACATGTGATGCAAGCCAAACTCACCGCGCTGGAGTCTCAGGCTTACAACCTGGCCGGACACAGCTTCTCTCTCACCAGCATCGACGACATCGCACAGGTCCGACGCATCTTCTTTATCCCAGCCATGTTTTTGAATCAAATTCCAAAAGTACAAGGTGTAGTAAAACGTACAGTTTTCAAACTTATCTCACATGTACTGTAGGTGTTGTTTTTAGAGCTACACCTGCCTCCAAACGGTGACGTGGGTGGATTGAAAAGTAAGAAGACCCTTGGCTACACCAGGAGAGGCGGCGGCGGCAGAGTACGACTTGGAAAGCAGTTCAGCACCACCAAGGTGAACCGTTTTTCTATAATGCTGGGAGAAAGATAAGGTCATATGTGTGAGTGTTGACTATGTTTAAACTGAATTGTAATGATGGTTGGCAGGATGTTCTGGAGAAGCTTTGCCCCCTCCACCCGTTGCCAGGTGTTATTCTGGAGTGGAGGAGGATCACTAATGCCTTGACTAAAGTGGTGTTCCCCCTGCAGAGGGAGAAGCAATACCACACCACACTGGCCATGGACAGAATATACCCCATCGCTCAGACACACACAGCCACAGGTAACACGCAGATACACACACAGACATTACATGCACCTGTCGTTAAAGTAGAGTATTACAGTGTGCAATACAATTTTATTTGAAGTAAATCTAAAGCATGCAGTGACCCGGCTCATTCTGTTGTCAGGTAGAGTGAGCTTCACTGAGCCCAACATACAGAATGTCCCCAAAGACTTTGAGATTTACATGCCCACGGTGGTGGGGGAGAGCCCACCTTCACAAGACAGCTGCAGCACGACCACCAAAACAGGGTAGGTCAACATCAAAGATCACTGCACCTGATCTATGAGCATGTGGCTCTCAAAGTGGGCTTTGACTACTGAGGGAGTACTTGAGAAGCTTCTAGTGTTTTCTCAGTAAAATGAGACATGGTTTAATGTCACTAAACAATATAAATTAACTATTGTTTTAATCATAACGTACATATGTATTACTCACTTTAGTGGATAAACTTGACTTCTTGAGAAACAAATTGAGTACATTCAGGCTAATTAAAGCCCACCAGCTCTTTGTGATACATTTTACCTTACACCCAACTCATTTAGAAAAAGTGTGTAGCTATTTTAAATACTTCAATATGATCTTATATATTAAAATATTCAGATTTCTTAGCGGGTGCATGTAAACACCACATGATTGCAAACATCTGGATGAGATCATATTTTCATTATGCAAAATATATATATGTCAATATAAAAGTTAATTTGTGTAGTGTCTACATTCTTTCACAGTATTATTCCTAATGCATACATATAGTATGATATGGAAATATATGCAAACACTAGGACTTATAATACACTTCACGGCAATGTAAGTTTCACTTTGCAATAAAGGGAATGTTGGTTTTAGACAGGGTTTAAAAGTGAAATAAAACCTACAGTAGAAAACTCAGGGTATTGCATACAATACACACAAGTGACAATTAATAAAGCCAGTAAAGTGAAAAATAAACTTGTTACATGCTGTGTATGTGTGGGAATGCACTAAATTCTATTGGTTTTCTCCAAAGTTGACAAGTGTTAAGATAACTACGACGTTTGTCTAACTAAAGCTCGTACGGTTTTGTTACAGAAAAAAGAGACGTTCTGTGGTGCCTTCAGCTGCAGCTGGCCCTGCAGAACAAGGCCCGGCCTTCTCTGTCAGCATGAGACATGCCTTCGTACCTTTTTCAGGTTACTATGATGAGACAGTTGATTTGTGTGGGTGATCACCTTCTCCGTCTGTAACTTTGTCTCAGACTGTTCTACCAGCTGTGTCTTTCTGTACTGCGCTGTAGGTGGGATGATATTGGCAGCTGATTATTCTCAGCTGGAGTTGAGAGTGTTGGCTCACCTCTCCAAGGACCAACGCCTTCTGCAGGTCAGTAAATAGCAAGGAAACATAATATAACAGTCATCAAGAAACAGGTAAAAGGAATGATGAACTGTGTGCGTCATCAGGTGCTGAATGGAGGAGCAGACGTGTTCCGCTGCATCGCAGCTGAGTGGAAAAGCGTTGACCCAGAGTCTGTGAACGACAACCTCAGACAACAGGCAAAACAGGTACAGCTAGGCAGGAGAGAGATGATGACATGGACACGCATGCATTCTTACTGGTGTGTTTTTGTCTTTGCAGATTTGCTATGGCATTATCTATGGGATGGGAGCTAAGTCTTTGGGGGAGCAAATGGGAGTGGAGGAGAATGACGCGGAATGCTACATAGAGAGTTTCAAGGCCAGATACAAAGGTATACAACGCTGTTTAATTCACATTGTGTCCCAGTTGATGTCATAAATTGTGTGTATATAAGTATGTGGCAGTAGAATCCTACATACACAAATAATTGTTCATAATGTAATTGTATATTATTGTATTTTTGCTTTTCATTGTCATTAATCATTGAAACAACAAGTACTGGAAAGACAACTTGAACATCCATGTCCTGTGTTGTGTTTCAGGCATCAATGGTTTTCTGAGAGAAACTGTGAAGAACTGTATAAAGAACGGCTATGTTCAGACTCTGATGGGCCGTAGGCGATACCTACCTGGGATCACTAATGCCAATACGCACACCAAAGGCCATGTAAGCATGCTCGTCTATCAGAACTTGCCAGAATGTATTTGTAAGTTGTGCAATGTAAAATTCAAGTGTGATTTTCTTTTCTTTTTTTCATGAATTCCATAACTTCTCTGTCTCTCTTCAGGCAGAGCGTCAGGCAGTGAACACAACTGTACAGGGTTCAGCAGCAGACATTGTTAAACTTGCCACCGTAAACATCCAGAAACGGCTACGAAAAACATATCCTGCAGCTCCACTCTCTCACCAGCACACACACTCAGGTGACTTAACACTTAACTCTTCTTTTCCCATACTGTATCAACACAACATGCAGAAAGAGATAACCACTGCATTAGTATTATTTAGTCTGTAAATTAAATCATGCCTAACGGTTTCCATTATACAGCCAGCAATAACCGCAGGGTTGGGACGTCTCAACTCAGAGGGGCCTACTTCATCCTGCAGCTGCATGATGAGCTCATCTATGAAACCACAGAGGAAGACCTCATACAGGTATGGACATTATTTGGATTGTCAAATCATCAGAAGTAGTATTGTAGTTTACAGAAAACACTGTGCTGAGTAGACCTGCAAAGTTACACCACTGTGAGATTTTCATCTTGAGTGATTTGTTATTTTTGGGCCGACAAAGTAGGTTAGTTACAGTTGTATATGTATTGATAAGTCTGAATTTCAGATATTCAAATAATGACAACTGACACGTTTGCAGTAATTGGTTGACCTGTGATAAGAGATGAGTGATTTTTGAATGGATTTTTACTTTAATGTAGACTATTTCCTACAGTTGTTTTTAGGGTGGAGTAAACAGGGTAACACATTGTGAAAAAGACCACATGTATACATAATTCTTTGTCTTTCTGTCAGGTTGCTCAGATAGTCAAGAGGGAGATGGAGTCGGCAGTAAAACTGTATGTAAAGCTTAAGGCCAAAGTCAAAGTGGGACCCAGCTGGGGCAACTTGCAAGACCTAGATATATAATGTGAATGTTTTGATGTTTTATAGTGACATGAAATACATGCACTTATTGCTTAAGGTTCTGTAATACGTTAATACTGCTGTACCATTTGTACTAAAATCATTTTTTTAATCACTACATTAACGATGAAATGTAAGATAAATACATGCCTATGATTACATGAGCTCTAAATGAACTATAGTGTATTTATAATTCTATTTACCAGTGTAAAAAAGTATCCATTTTTGTAAAAAGTATGGAATTTTTACTGTTATCCTAATTCATGTCATGAGATTTTATGCAAGATATTCTTTGTAATGTAACAGTGTAATAACTTGACATGTTTGTCTTTTTTCTCTACTTTGAAATCCTGTGCCTGCAACTATTATTTTTATTGACTAATGTGCCAATTGTTTTTTTCGTGAATTGTTTCCTCTATGAAATGTCAATTGTGAAAACATTCCCGTAACAACTTCCCAGAGCCCAAGGTGACGTGTGTCCCAAACCCAAAGATATGCAGTTTACAATGATTTAATCACAAAAAAAGCAGCTAATCCTCACAAGATGCTGGAACCGGAGAATTTCTGGCATTTGTTTTCACAATTTTTGTTTAAAAAAAATTAAATGATTAATCTATCAATCTTTTTTTCAAAATCGATTATTTTTCCATCTAATGAATCGTTTCAGCTCTACTGTGATGCATTTAAAACAAGACAGACCAGCTTTAGTCTTGAGGACATCCTGAAATCTCACATTTTATTGGCCCATTCGTTGAGTTGTCTGTCACAGGAACATACATCATTATCATGTTAACATTTTGTTTTACACTTATGACATTCAATGCACAAGAAGGGTTGTCAATAGGATACAACATTTTCTGTGCAAAGCGAAATTCACCATCTTTAGTTATGGGAATAGAAATAAATGTGGTTGAGGAAGCAATTTTGTGTGACTTTATCCTTAATTGACCTGTTAGTGGACTATATTCAGGTGGATCTTCATAATACAACAAAAATATTTTTAAATGATTCCATTCAAAACTACATTGACTTGACCAATATAAGCCAATGCATACCGTATAGACCCTGGAACTAAATAAGAAGAATGATTTACTTTTTTAAACACTTCACAATAAACCAGTGCACCATGACACCACAGAGCTCTTCAACACGGGCTCAGTTTGACACAAAAATGAGTAACAAGTAAATAAATACATGTCATGGACACACATCCATAAACAAATGCAACAAATAAATCAGGAACAGCACATATTTTGTTTAAAAAATAAATAAAAAAAATGGGTGTTTCAAAACAGGAGTGTGATCCCAGATGTTTCATGTCTGTCAAAAGAATGGCTTTCTCTGTGTGAAACAGCCATTGAACTCACGCCATTACTTAATCTAAAGAACCTATTGTTTACTCAAATGTTTTAACTGTCAATGCTGTCATCACCTAAGTTACATCTGCTGTGTTATTTGATGCATGTCAATTGACTGGGGAGCATTGTAATACAATTGCTGCTCATCTGAAGAGTTGATGCTCGTCAATAGTACAGTGACATATTCCAAAATATTGACGTGCATCAAACTGATGAAGCAAGTCAAGATGCTGCCAGTGTGTGTTGCTCTATAATGTTTGGGTAATAATTACTGCCCATGTGTTTTTATGAGGCAGTCAAGGTGATCATAAAAGAGAAAAATCATCTGCAGACACAATGATAATCAGTATCTTTGGTGGTTTCGCCATTGTCCACTGACGTTTTGCACCTCTAAATTATACCAATATTGGCTTGACAAGTTTCTATAAAAAGGGAGATGACCAACATCTGGCCAATTATGTGGTTGGCAATCATTTCAAAGCCAATGAGAGGACTCTGAGGAAGGAGAAGGTGTGATTCCTACCAACTACAAATCCACTTCACCACCCCGACAGTCCTACCACCATCCACCTTAGGGCCTAGCAGACTTCAGACAGAAATTAGACTAATGGGGTTGTGTGTTAAGAGTATGCAGGTTTCTGTAAACAGTTTTTAGTCAGACTCACTGCCACAAACAGAAAATGGTTTTTAAACAATTAAGGCATTGGCACAGGCGGAGCTGTGCATTTCACCAGAGTAGAAAACAGAACAGAGAAAATATATGTACACAGGTGCAGGTAAGTGCTACTCAAGCAGCCTCGTGTTGGCTAGATCTGGGGCAAGAAAAATTGGGACCAGGACTGGCCTTGTCTTGCTCCATTGCGCACAGGCGGGGCTGGTGTTGGGGGCCAGGAGCTTTGCCCTTGTCAGAGAACATCCTGAAGAAAACTCTTGGCCCTGGCCCAGGTTATTGGAGTACAACAATTGACATGAAAGAAGGGAAGTAAGGACACAAGAGGTTTGAGGACGACATCTAGGATGGTGTCAAGGTGTCTCTCCATTGCGGCTGAAGAAGTACCTGACAGGAGGACCAGGGAGGTCATCGTCTCCATCTGCCTCTGGAGCGAATGACACAGTGAGGTCTACGTAGCGGCGGTCCACTGATGGCTTGATCAGCTTCTGCATCCTGTAGAGAGTCGGAGGCAAGGTTAGCTGCATCTGCATTAGCCTTTGTCCAGGAAACCTCTAACAATGCAGACAGTCATGCAAAAGTCCACAGGGTGGTGTAGTGATGACAAAGAGCATCTGTTAATGCCCTATGACAAAGCATCCACCCTGCTGAAGTGTCTTTGAGCAAGATACATTTCCTGTAAGCTTCAGAAGTTCTGTTCTGTAATTTTGACTACTTCACAAGTCACAAAGAATAGAGTTTCAAAAAAATGGGAAAAATCAGGAAACACTTACGTTAGTTTGAGTCTCTTTGAGTGTCCAGGCATCACAGGCACATAGAGCATCTTCACACCATGGACGACCATAGTGGGTTCAATTCCATACTTTTCCTGAAATAAAAACAACAAATCATTTAAAAAAAACAGACAAAGAAGCAATGACCAGCCTCTGGGGAAATAACAATAATGTGGTGACTGCATCTGCATTGCTAATACATCAACAAAGTAGAATACAAGTAAATGGTATCTCACCCTCACTGCATTTATGAAGTCAGAGAGAGTGAAGTCCTCATGGCCAAAGATAGTCCAACAGTCCCAGATGGAGAAGTAAATGTTGTCCCTGGGAAAGACATCAATACAGCTGTCACTACATTACATTGTGATAATAATGAAATATGTCTCAAGATCCTCCATTTGGTGCCATCTTGTAGCTGAAATTTTCACTTTGCTGCTGTGTGGTCATTAGTATAATAGACATTTTCTGTGCATGGGTTCAAAACAGCGATGCCATCATGCCAGGAAAATAAAAAATAAAAGGTGTTGTATGAAGTAAAAGTGTGAAAGTGAGATTAAGGAATTGCGTATATGCCCTTACCTGATGAGTGACTGTTTAACTGGGGCAGGCTCAGTGAGCACCACTACAGGGATGGCCAAGTTAAAGAAGCAGTTTTTGAAAGATTCAAATTCGTAGCCTCCAACCACCTTGATCAACTCGAGGGCAACCTGAATACATAAAAAATAATAACGCAAAATTATTAATATATCATGGATATTGAACAATGGAATTAATTTCAGAAATTCAACCACACTTTCCAACATCTATTTACATTGACATCCTAATACTGTAAGTCCATCCACCCGCTTATCCAAGGCCAGGTCATGGTGGCAGCAGGCTATACAAGGTAGTTCACAGACGTCCCTCTCCCCAGCAATGTTTTCCAGATCCTGCCAGAAAACCTCCAAAGGAAGTCGTCCAGGAGGCATCCTGATCAGAGGCCTGAATCACCTCAACTGGCTCCTTTTGATGAGAAAGAGCAACGGCTCTACTCCGATGTCTGAGCTCCTTACCCTATATCTAAAGCCCCCGACATACCAACCCGACCGCCGACCGTCGGCAGAAAAGGCAGTCGGACTGATCAGTCAGCTCCCCGAGGTCCAAAAAGTGCCTCGGAACACACTGAAGCGACACTGACTTGAGCGTACGTTCTGCGCGTGCGCAAGACGTAATACGTCTCCATAACAGCAGGTGCCACTAATCTGTATTGTCGCCCAAAAAATGAAAACCGGGCAGCTGATTGGACAAACGCGTCACATGGGACTGGCTGCTCCCAGATTTTACAACCGGGCATAATGGCGGCTTCGTTCAGAATACGATCTCATATTTTACGAAGATAGTTCACCGAAACGCGTTTCTGAAAACATTTTAAGCGAGAAATAGGCCATGCAGTTGCTGAATCCGTCTTCATTTCAGATCGACAAACGTCAGTTTAAAAGATCTTCGTCAGATTTTGAGAGGCGTTAGTCAGGCTCATCCCGCTCGTCATTTCTGGGTTAGCGCTCCACCAATCAGATTGGTCATTAAGTCCGACTGCCCGCCTTCCGATTCAACATGTCAAATCGGCCTAAATGAAGGCCGACGGCCCCTCCAACGGACGCCGGCACGGAACACACCAAACAGACTCGAGTCACTGACCTCGCCAGACTGTCCGACGGCCGATTATCGGGTTGGTGTGTCAGGGCCTTAAGGGTGAGCCCAACCACTCTAAGGAAGAAACTCATTTCAGCCCCTTGTATCCCTGATCTCATTTTTTTTTTTTCAGTCACGGCCCAAAGCTCATGACCATAGGAGAGGGTTGGAACATAGACCAACTGGTAAATCGAAAGCATTGCCTTCCGGTTCAGCTCCCTCCTCACCACGATGGTCTGGTACATCGTCCGCATTCCTGCTGATGCTACACCAATCTACCTGTCAATCTCACGCTCGATTTTACCCTAACTCTTGAACAAGACCCTGAGATACTCCTTCACTTAAGGCAGCAACTCACTCACAACCCTGTGGGAGCAATCCACTGTTTTCTGTAAGAGAACCATCGCCTAAGACTCTCCTCCTGACCGCTTCACATTCAACTGCAAACTGCCCCAGTGCGTGCTGAACGTCATGGTGTGGTGGAGTCTCCCCCGCCATCTGATCAAACTTACCAACAAGTAGTGATCAGTGGACAGCTCTGCTCCTGTCTTCACCCAAGTTTTCAAGGCTGCAGAGCTGATGATACAACCACAAAGCTGATCATCGATCTTTGGCCAAAGGTGTTCTGGTACCAAGAGAGGTACCACTCCAGAACACTAGAACCAGTCTGCGATGCCAGAGGTCAACACGCCTCTAACAATACAACAGAGAAACTGGGACCCCTCCTGGAGCCAGACCTGGGAGGGGAGGGGGGGCTCGCCAGCTTGCACCTGGTGGCCTGGTCTGGTGTAACCCAAAAGGACTTCATGGGCCCACCACCCTCTGGGGTAGGCATTGGAGTTCAGGTGCATTGTCAAGTTTGAACAAATCGACAAAAATACTGATAATCACATTATCAAGCAGTAATGCTGAATACCAAAATCTGCTGTTCTTAAATTGAAGAAATTGTCATTGCACAACATCTGTAGGGGTTTCAAAACAAAAAGGCACCAAGTTAAACCATCAACACAATTTCAAACGTTTCTCACCAGTCCAGCCACAGCAGCTGTTGCCGTGGCAATAGCGGGGATGATCTTGCCAGCGATTCGTTTGGTCTTGAGTCTGTCAGCTGGCTCAATGGCGTACATCCGAGCTCTGAGAGCAGATGCTGATGTGACAAAGTCCACGTGGCCGTTGCTGTCATCATCCTTTTCAAACTGTAGTGGACTCATCTGTAACCTCTCTACATGTGAAAGCACAGACATTAATCACCAATTATTGAAAATAATTTTACAGTGTTTGTAATGTAGGCTTGCCTACTTAATAGGATGGGGAAAGAGTGCCTGTTCCCGAACTATTCACACCGTTATGGATATAAGTGAATACCAAATCCAAATTTCAAAAATTAGCAGTCATCTTGAGTGTCCATTTACAAATCTGCTTGCTGGGTATTTGCTGTGATTTTCTTTTAATTGTGAACCTGCTGTAACACTGTCAGTAGCAATGGCCTGCTCCAGCTGTGTGATGGCCTCCCTCTCCTCTTCACTGCTTAGAGGCATCTTCATTGAATCAGGCTTCTTTGCTGCCTCATTGGTCTCTATACACTGGAAGGGATAGATCCAAAACAATCAACAAGATTAAAACAAGATTTTACACTCAGAAATCAAGGACCAGAATATAGAAGCTTACTTTCTCTGAGGGCCTGTACTCGGGGATCTTGACATCTGACAGAACCCTGGTCACTGCCTCTTCAGAGAGATCCTAAGAAAGAAGGAAAAGTTCAGTGAGTGAGTGAGTGAGTGAGTGAGTGAGTGAGCGAGAGAGAGAGAGAGAGAGTGTGAGTGAGTGAGTGTGTGTATGCGTCAGTGTACTTGACCTACCTTTTCGGAGTAAGGGATGTTATAAATCCTTGCAAAGAGCCGGGCAGTGCTGACAATGAAAGTGAAGTGCCTGATGGGGAAAGAGGAGAGTTTGGCAATCTTAGATATGACACATACAATACAAGAAAGGCTTAAACTGTAACATAAGAGCATACTCACAAAGAGTCGTTCAAGTCAAAATCAAAAGGTGCTGGAGGTCTTTTTGGGGACTGCCAAAACAAACCTAAGGAAGGGAAGAAGAATTCACTATATTCTTTGATTCCAAGTACAACTGATACTGTAGTTATGCATATTTTTAATTATTGATTTGGTAACTTTATAGGTATACAAGTGTTTGAGAAAAACTTACTTCCGTCTTTTAACCTTGTGTCCAGGGGGAAAGAGTGCAACAGTTGTAGGGCCTACATGAAAACAGAATCACTAACATGTAAACACATGCCTATCATATTGTGGAGCTTGCACCAACACACACATACAATATTTTAAATGAATATGCATTTTCAGGAAGAGAATACCTTTCTCTTGAAATACTTTTCGAATTTCAGACGGGCAATAGTGATGCAATGTTCCCACTGGCTAGGCCGTTTGCTTAGCAGCTTAATGACCTGGAATGCTCCCTCCAGACTTTCCCCCGCCTGCATCCTCTACACACACAGAAAGAATCTTTAAAAACAGTGTTTTTTCAAATGAAGTATTACATTGCTGGCAAAGATCAACAGAAATGCTACATATAATAAGTCACAACAACAATTGTGACATACAAAGTCTTACCTGTAGCACCACATCAGTCGAGGAGTGGGTCTGCCAGAACGAGTTGTACATGGAGGGCTTGTGGACGAACAAATTCTCAAACTGGACAAACCCAAGGAGAAAGTTTAAAATGAAGACAGTACACTCACACGGTGTCAAAAATGATAACATTGATCACTTGTTCCGTTTTTAGTGGGCTGACCTTGTCTCTGGCCCATTGAATAGTGTGCTCTATGACAGAAGGGAAAGACTTGAGCGTGCAGAATGGGATCTCCTCTTCTGGGGGGTCCCTCTGGTAAGCAAAGGAAAGGATATATTTAGGAGCACTGTAAGACTAAGGTCTGTGTCTATGAAGCAGGTCTGGTATAGGACTGAAATAATGCAGGGAATAAACTCAAGTAAAAAAAAAAAATAAAAAACACAAGGATGGTCACACAAACAAACTCTCACACATACTCACATGGCTATTGTAGGACTCTGTCAGATTTGGCACAATGATTTCTGTGTGTCCTTTAGTTCCCATGGTGCCAGAGTCCAGGAGAGGTCTCTGATTGGATAAACAGCGGCTGAAAATGAAACACATGCAGAAACACAACATCAGTTGTTGGTCAAATTAGTAAATGTTTCATGAAATGCCTTGCCAACTCCTCCATTCATGTCATAAGCATGCACTTTCTGGGTTTACGGTGAAGGCTGGGTTCAGTCAGAGAAAATTAAACTAGGGCCACTGCTAAAATTATTGATCGTGTCCCTTCAATATTTGCACCAACCTGTCTACATATCTCCGTGCCTCCACGTTGTCCAGCGCGGTGACCACTAGGTTCAGGCGGGAGTAGAAGGAGTCATTGTAGATGCTCTCAGTCGCAGGACACACCTTGTTTAGGTGAGCATCTACCTGCAGGTCTGGGTTGATATCGTGAGTGGCTTCTGCTGCTGTGGTACTCTTCGGTTTCTGAGACACAGGAAGACCGGAGAAGTGAATGTCTGTGTGGAGCGTGCGGTTGAGTCCGATCATTTTTTTGGACCGACTGTAATCCGAGCACTTTAGTACGAGTATCTGTCAGTCTGATCCGACATTTTTCTATTTTCCTACATAATACAGCTGCACAGAGAAGATACACAATGTCACACATCACAAGTAGTAAAGGTGAATAAATGTGGCATTAAAAGGTTCACCTGTATGTGATGTGGTCTGAAGAGAAACTGCCGATTGAGGTTGGACTTTTCTATGAGGTCTGGGTCTGTGATGCATACCTGAGAATTGACAGATACAGAATACACCGTTTCACTAAATACATATTGTCAAGCTATGCATTGTATTGCAATACATAAAGAAATAGTCAAACAGAGGGGAGAAAACGCGGTCAACCACCTCTCCTGAGCTCTTGGCCAATCCCACTCCAAGCAGGGCAAAGTTTTTTAGCATTTCACAGCCTATGGCACCACAGCCCACCTGGAAGAGAAGACAATGTAGGGTTCATTTGGACATAAACCTTTAACATTATTTAATATGAAGAAGCCTTGTATGTACAGCACAAGCCTTACCATGAAGACCCTGAGCTTGTGGAGTTCTACACACATTGATTCACCAATGCAAGCTCGTAATCCATCATACCGATCACCCCTAGGGAAAAACTCCTCAGCAGAAACAGACTGAAGTGGCTTGACTACCTCGATGGCATCAAGATAAAACTAAACGCAGGAGAAACAGAGATAGATGATGAAATTAACAGATGGGGGAAAATGTTTAAAAAAAATGCAAAAACGGTGAACAAAAAATAGTAAAACCTATTAAAGTTATTGTCTCCGTTGCTGTGTTGCAATGGAAAAGTGGTAGATTGAGCTATTGAATTATCAATAAGCACCATTTGACTTCTAAAAGGAGGTTTACATTTCAAATTGAGTAACCTACCCATTGCTGCAGTGGTGCAAACTTCCCTGTGATGGCCTTAAGAACTTCCTGGCTGGCTAGACCTCCTACAGCTGCTGCCAACGGAGGAAGAGTTCCCCTCGCTGTTCTCGACAGACAGCGCACCAACTCAGTATTCACAGGAGCCTGGAAGAAAAAAGGACAAAATGAAGAAAGAAAGAAAGAGAGAGAAAGAAAGAAAGAGAGAGAAAGAAAGAGAGAGACTGTGCATGCAATGCAGGTTCAAGGAAATCAAAGCATGAGGGATAAAAGCACTCACTTTGTTTCTGAGAGTTGCATTCACTTCCTCAGTTAGCTTTAGTAAAACCTCAGCATCCTGTAAACACCTGATGGCATGAAAGTAAAACTGCTCACAACTGAATGTGTCACATTTCAACAACCTCACACACTAAAATCCACAGCCAAGACAAATGATTTCCTTTGGGTACTGTTGGAAGTACAGAAAGTTAAACAGTAGATAAGATCAAGACAGTGAAAAGCAGAGAAATATTTTGTTTACCCAGTGTTGGGAAGTCTACTGTGCTGTTCTTGAAAGGTGTCTAGAGCCAACATGGCTGCATGGATCTGTAGTGGGGCCTGATGGGTAGATTTGAAAAAAAAAAAAAAAAGGGTTTGTGAGGAAAACTGCTTGGTTAATCTCAAACAAAACAATACAAGACATTTGTAAACAGCAGTAAATATCACATAGCAAGGTTGACTTGGTAAGAGTTCTTTGAGATATCTGGCTTATATATCATCAACTATTTACCCAACAAAAAAGAACAATCACACCACTTATGTATACTAAGAAGTCAAGTGATTCTACTGGTCTGTACACACGTGCTCCTTTACTTGTAAATATCATGTGAAGGCAGTGTTTTTGGTCATGAAGGGATCCTGAAGGTATGATGGCTCTAGTATTCCTGAAAGCTGATTGGTTAGTAGCTTTGATCCAATCTAAACTTAGCCTGCTCTTGAGTAGATTATGCTGCATAGTTTATGCTTTTGGCAATGTGTATTGGTAAAGTGAGCTAGTTTTGCTGTAGAACTGGGTTCAGCCCAAAGTTAGCAGGCTAGCTGGCCCAAATAATCTTGCTTTGTAATGCCGTTTCCAGGAACATCTTAACACTCTCACCTCGGGTTTACTGAAGTCTGGAGTCAGGACCTGAGGATCACACAACTGTCTCTCCATTGTCTCCTGAAATACAAAAGTGGATAAATGCAGGGACACACACAACAAATATTTCTATTCATATATGTTTATATACGACAACTAGTCAACTTACAAATCTGTATGTCTTGGGGGTTTTCACCATAACAAAGAAACCTCCATGTGCATATGGTTGTAGCTGGGATGTGTCTCCTATTGCAAAACTGTAAGGGGAAAGGACTAATACCACACACACACATTCAAACAACACACACACGCACACAAAGACAGACACAGAAAAGCATTAGATTAATGCACTATTATGTCACTTTATACAGAAAATATCTCACCAAATCTGCCCTTGGAATAGTTCAAAATGTGACAAAGGTAACAGATCTAGTATGTTATGAAAAACAGCACATTTGCTTCACCTTATATAAATACCACAACCATATTCTAAATGTTGTGTACATTTGTGATTTATTGAGTATGCCAGTGTTATACACTTCCAATACACAATTACAATAATAAACTTAGAGTAAAAAGATAGAATATACTAAAGTTATTATGGTCAATGTAGAAACAATACCTGAAACTGGCTGTGTGGTGCCGTTGACTTCCACCATGCCATTGACCTCTCTGAAGACAACACTCTGGCCTGTCTGTAGGCCATGGGGTTGGTTGTCCATGCAGGTTACCACCCCAGGATTGTCCTGAAGGGGTGCAAATTCAAAAAGGAGAGCAAATGTTTTTTTTGGAGCAGACACCCTCTTTGTGGGCTCATACTGTATTTTCAAAGATGAATTATGGAACTGCATTTCTAGATACTGCAAAAATCTGTCAAATCCAGCTTACTCTTCCAACACACAGATGTAGCTCATCACATTTGCCAAATAAAAAAAACTGTCAGATAGGAAAAAGATAGATAAATAGAAGACTGTTAAGAATGTTTGAAGTGTTCAGACTACCTGAGTGATACTTTGGATGAAAATCTCCTTGGGCTCCTCCCCTGTAGGATCCGACACTTCAAACTCCTCTCCAAAATCACAAAACACTCGCACACAGATGCCATATGCATCACAGCCAATGAACTGGAAAGGACATAAGGTGAGACAGTAAATACACAGGCAAAAGGTTTGGTTGATATTTGGCTGGTTGTTGACATGGCTTAGCGCTCTTTAATGTATAACCACTATGGGGACTGTAGACATACTCTGATGGGGGGTCGCTGCGAGTGGCAGAACTCATTCACTCTCTTCTGTAGGCTCAATCTGGCTTCAGTCAGAATCACACACTGGAGAGGAGAGCAGAGCAGAAAACAATGCAGGTTTTAACTAAGGTTATCTGCAATTGAAAAACAAATGACAATTTTTAGTTGTTCCATTAATGAATAAATAAACAGGTAATGCAGACAACCCATGGGCCAGTCAGCGAATAGAATACATCAACCCTGAACATTTCATCAAATCCTACCGGAGTGTTTGGCAGTTACTACAATTTCAACCTTTGACAGTAGCATTCCCACTGCCTGAGAGAGAAGCAGCATTTTCCTGGTTTACATGCTGAAGCAGTGGTTTGAAATGTTTTAACTGACGCCACAACATCTTGTCTCTCTTGGAAACTATCGTAACTTCTATGAATCACACCTTCAGTTCTCCATTAAAAAGGATAAACTCCAACCTACAGATTCTGAAAAGCAATACCTGATACTTTCCAAGAAAGCTGAGATCAGTGTTGTCGGCCAGAGCAGAGGAAGACATGTCTACGTGGACATAAGGGTTCAACTCTGCGACCCGAGGGCACACTGCCTCCACCCTGTGGTTGAAAAGTAAAAGAGGGTGGATAAGATAAAAGACAGACAAAGGGATTGAGATAGAATAAAAGAGTTTGCATATGTATGTGGATTACAGGAAACGTGTGAGTAAATGATATTTCAGATTGTGACTAAAGTCAGAACAGTCCAGCATTGTGGTGTGTATTACCTTCTTCTCTGGCTCAACACATCCTCTTGGCGGATAAAGAAGTTGGAGCCCAGATCCCAGGTTTCACACTGCTTTGTGTCATGAAGGGTGACTGCCTGTGCGTGCGTGCGCGCACACGCGCGCGCACACACACACACACACACACACACACACACACACACACACACACACACACACACACGAAAGATAAGGCCACAGGAAAACCAATTCTCAAGACACTCTACATTGAAACATTATATATTGTCACTGTATTGAACAATCATATTATTTTATATATTTAGTGAGAGTGCATACCTTCACACCAGCCAGGACAATATTCTTTGCTGTAAAAAAAAGTCAAATTGCTTAGTCTCAATCCACAACCGGCAATGTAGATCATGTGATATGGTATTAAATATCTTGCAGTGCTGTTGTGCAATAATGTGACATTTAGCCTACCCATTTCAATTCCCAGTCCTCCCATTCCACTGAGAAAGACTGAGGACTGGGCCATCTGGTGCATAGCACTGTCTCCCAGCACATATCGCTGGCGGCTAGACAGAGAGAAAGAAAGGAAGAGGAGTGTGAGGGAAAGTGATAGAGATATCAAGAAGGAAATTGAGGAGCACAAAGTTTAGTTTACTGTAGTATAAAGCACAGTACTGTAATGTCATGTCATGTCTTGTAACGGCTGCTGCAGTTTCAAGTGCTTTAGTAAGGGAAAAAGGTAACTAGACTTGCCTGTAAAGAGAGTCGTCAATCTCCATTGAGTCTGCAGCCATGCTGGGAGGGAAATAGGGGGGATTTAACTGTCTGAGATAACGCCTCGACCCACCAATTACAAAAAAACAAGAGTACAGACAGTGATTACCAAAGCCATAAAATGTGATGGTTGTTACCGGTAATAATCTAAAACCAACGCCCTGTTGTAGGTTAACGCTAGCTAACGTTAAATGGCTAATTTACTGACGTTACTCTCAACTCTATCTGTCAGCGTGCAAAGGTAAGGTGACTGCCTTGAGCCAATGAAGTGACGTCTTCTAACAATCAAAGATCACAGTTAGCTACTAACTAGCTAACTAACAACGCTGGTGGATTTCTTTAACCTGCTGTGGAAAGCTCAACGTTAGCATCTACAGCTAGCTAGCACTGAGTGCCACTGGTGCCGGGAGGCGAGGACACTTGTCATAAACTCGTTAAAAGTGATGACACGTACGTTAGGCTACGAGTAACTGCCCAGGGTCGACAGCTGTTTTAGGTATTATCATTCTACCAATTAATATGAAAAATGCGTTGTGAATATTGTTAAAATTAGACAAATAATCATACGTAGCTACCTGTCAGTGTGCGCGACGAGCTTGAGCGAATGTCTTCTTCTGTGGGTTTTAACGCCAGGTTGCATCCTCAATGCTGCACTACTGCCATCTTCTGGAGTTAGTTAGTTAGTTAACTCCTGCAGTGCATGGATCCATGGTCCTCATGTAGAGAGAAACCGTTCTCTTACTGTAATCAAAAATCTTCTATACTAATCAATTTATCCAAACTAAATCCAAAAAAAGAATCCATGAGAGAAACGAGTGGTTCTTCTTCTTCTTCTTCTTCTTCTTGGTATGGAGTGTGGATCAGAATATCTAATACATGTACACTATTCAAAATACATAAATAAAATAATAATAATACTAATACAAATAAATAAATAAACTCATATCTTCTCAATCATATTAATTTGTCTAAGATTACTGAAATAGTACTCGATTTCACACACTCATTTCTTGAGTAGACAGTATAGCATAATGTACTCTATTGTTTGTTCTAAACTAAAGAGAAATGAAAGAAAGGTTTACTTGGGGGTGTACCCTGATACAATGTACGGATTAATGACATTAAAAGAGGTGTGAAAATAGGACAGAAAAGGTTGCCATCCTATAAAACGTTTCTGGATGATGAGCCTTGGGATATTTTAGCTGTTTGGATTTGAAGTGTGCCTCCCTGAACCAGCATTTAAGAAGAAGTGGTATAGTCTCTTTCAGTCTGAGGAGAATCAGTCGTCGAGCAAGCAGTGTCTTTTAGATTTTCATGATGATACCGACAAAGGCATTTGTTTGTTTATCAATCTTCTTATCTCATTGATACAATGATATGATTCTGAAACTCAATGGTCAGCAAGCAAACCATTATTCATTGTTTTAAAGAATGATTTAAAATATATTTTCATGCTATTGATCAATGCCAGAATCCAAATACTCAAAAAACTATTTAAAATATATTATATATATATATATATATATATATATATATATATATATATATATATATATATATATATATATACTGTATATTTTTTGGTAACTTACTTTTTTTTTTTTTTTTTTCAAACTTAGCGCTAGTTGACAAAGTAAAGACAGATTGCTGAACTAGTCCCAGCCAGAGAGACAGAACAGAAACAAAACAATGTTTAAAGAAACAAAGGTCAACAGCCAGTGAAATATTTACATCCTACTGACTCCCATTCTGGAAGGTCTACCGCTGTCTTTAATATATTTGTGAAATTTGTGTCTCTGTGTTTGTGTGTGTGTGTGTGTGTGTGTGTGTGTGTGTGTGTGTATGTGTGTGTGTGTGTGTGTGTGTGTGTGTGTGTGTGTGTGTGTGTGTGTGTTTGTGTTCTTGTTTAACTATATTCGTGGGGTCCAAAAGCTGGGGGAGGGGGTTGTGGGGTCCGTCGAAATGCTGGACCCCACAACTTTAAAGGGCTGTTTGAGGGTTAAGACTTGGTTTTAGGATTAGGGTTAGAATTAGGTTAGGGTAAGGGTAAGATTTAAGGTTAGGCATTTAGTTGTGATGGTTAAGGTTAGGGTAAGGGGCTAGGGAATGCATTATGTCAATGACGAGTCCCCACAAAGATAGTGCCACGCACTATGTGTGTGTGTGCGTGTGTGTGTGTGTGCATGTGTGTGTGAGTGAGTGTTTGTGTGAAAGAGAAAATCTCTCAACTTCAGACTTTAGAGACACCCTCCCTCTAATCATATTGGTCAAAGACCCACACAGGAACCTCCCCCTGAAATAGGCCAAAATCCTGCACATGCACACAACAGACTCTGAACTCCAAAGTAACACTGTCATCTCACCTGCCCACAGATTTACTCCTCCCTGGAAATGTGGTGCAGTCGTATGGCACTGCGTCGGCTCCAGTGGATCGCTGTTACTCCTTTAAATATCAGTGGGGGTCTAACAAGCAACGTGCAGAGGAAGATGTCAACCCTGCCACGGGTGTATGTCACCCGACAGATCCCACCCGAGGGCCTGAAGATCCTCCGTGAATCTGGACAGTGAGTCTTGTTAAGTCACTTAAAAAAATATATATATATATATATATATATATATATATATATATATATATATATATTTATATAGAATCTGATACATGTACCTGATGTGACTGTGATACTTTTTTTGAATGGTCTGCTTTGTAAAGTTCATCATTTACTTAGGGTAAACAGGACTGCTAATGTTTGCCCTTAGGTCAGTCAGATAAGACTGGTAGCCTAAAGAGTATTCTCCCACAGCATGATGAGATGAAGAAATGTCTCACTGCACCTTAAAGTCCCAGTATTTCTATAAAGCGATATAGTTTGGGATACAGTATATCTTAGTAGGAGCTTTCACGGAAGCTTTAGTAACCAATTAATTCCTTTCTGTGAATAATTAAGAACATTTTATTTGGATCTTCTGCCATGGTTTATGTTTTCCCAGGGTGCAGTTTGAGCTGTGGGACTCAGATGATGTCCCCGTACCCAGGAAAGAGCTCCTGCAGAAGGTTAAAGGTGTTGATGGTCTGGTCTGCGTGCTGACAGAGAAGATTGATGCAGAGTTGTTGGATGCTGCAGGTCTGAGGACAGTCTTTGAGTCAGTTGAATGATGAATGAAATGAAAGCCCTCTCCAATGTATGTGTGTGTTTGTTATGTCCTGCAGGTCCAAACCTGAAGGTCCTCAGTACTATGTCCGTGGGTTTTGACCATCTCTCTTTGGAGGAGCTGAAGAAAAGGTGATTCTTATCTTTCTATTTCCTTAAGACACATAAAGGAGTGGCGTGACTGACATGTGCATATAATATTGTGTGTAACTTTGTGTGTATTATTTTTTTTTCCCCAGAGGAATCCGTGTGGGTTATACTCCTGATGTTCTGACTGATGCTGTGGCTGAGCTGACTGTGGCTCTGCTGCTCACTACCTCCAGGAGACTCATAGAGGCCACACATGAAGCCAAGACGTAATGTTACACACACACGCACGCACGCACACACACACACACGCACACACACACACACACACACACACACACACACACACACACACACACACACACACACACACACACACACACACACCACTTTGGGGTCAAAGGTTAAATTCTCTGTCTCTCTTGTGTCAGTGGTGGCTGGGGCACATGGAGAACTCTGTGGCTGTGTGGACACGAGCTGGCCAACAGCACTGTGGGTATCCTGGGCCTGGGGAGGATTGGTGAGCATAGACTATCCGAAACACTACACACAACAGTCACATTAGCTTAACATCAAACTGCCATTTCTGTAAATCCAATACTTCTTACACTGTGTCTTTGTGCTCTAAGGGGTGGCTATCGCTGACCGTCTGGCACCTTTCAAAGTAAAGAAGTTCATCTACACAGATGTGGCCCCCAGGCCTGAGCTGGCCAGTATCATTAATGCAGAGTATGGTAAGCATTATATATTTGTGGTCACTAAAATGTCTGTCATTTTTTATTGTTATAATCATATAACATATCAGTTATAATCATGCACAATGCATGCACTGTAAACAAGGTGGATGGTGAAGTGGTTTAAAGGTGCTGTAGGTAGGATTGGGAAGATCCAGGACTTCAACAACTTCTCAGTCCCTCCTCCTTTTCTGCTAAAGCCCAATTGACACACAGTTAGACACCTCCCCTGGCCCTGATTGGTGCAGCTGAACAGGGAGCTGTGGATTTTTGCAAATCGCACTACAGGCTGTAGATGGTGCCAGAGGAGCCAGAGTTTTTTTTAAATTACCTGCTTCATGTAGGTCTACTCGAACATAGGGTCAGTTTCAGCAAATATGACAGAAAGTTAGTTTTATAAGTTTCACCTACCGTACCTTTAATAATGATTTACTCCATTGGCTAGTCAAAGAGACTTTTCACATCCTGATTTCAGAGATACTCAATATGCTAGTATGTTGTTATTTCGAAGAAATTAAATATTGTAATGAGAATTTGCTGTCAGCCTTTTATTTTAATGTAATAACATCAATGGCACCGTCTCTTGTTCTAGTCTCTTTCAACGAGATGGCAAAGCAGTCAGATTTCCTGGCTGTGTGCTGTGCTTTAACACCGGAAACAAAGGAGATCTGCAACAAAGACCTCTTTTCCAAGATGAAAAACACCTCCATCTTTATCAACACAAGCAGGTACCCTTATCCTAAACGCAAACACACATCGAATGAGTTTAACACATATTTTACAGAATATCCTCGTAATGAAAGACTTGACTAAGATGCACATCAAGTTTCCTCAAATCTGGCCATGAGTACATTATCTGTTTTTCCTGGGTGTCTGTAATTCTGGTCATTCTGTTGTGTCAGAGGTGGTGTGGTGAACCAGGAAGACCTGTATGAGGCTCTGTCCACTGGGCAGATTGCAGGAGCTGGGTTAGATGTCACTGTTCCTGAGCCCCTGCCCACAAGCCACCCACTCTTTACCCTCAAAAACTGCGGTGAGTCTCAGACTTATTAGGGCTTAAACTGCCTGAAAAATAGTTGGTTTTCAAGTAACACTATTAAGGCCAACTTGTTGTCACTGAGCTCAATTTTCACTGCCTATCTTTTTAAATTCTCTCCTCCCACAGTGATTCTCCCGCATATTGCTAGTGCCTCTTATACTACCCGTAATGCCATGTCTGCCCTGGCAGCAAACAACCTCCTCCTCGGCCTGCGGGGTGAGACGATGATCAAAGAACTCAAACTGTAAGAATAAACTGCTCCACTCCGGCTGATTACAGGACCATCAGTTCAACTCATAATTATTCTTTAGAAGATTAAAATAAAACCACAACTTGGAAGTTTTTAATGGTATGCTTCCTTATTTGCTTAGGTTTTAATTCCTCAGTCAACTCAATATGTACAATAACATTACATTTTGTCTTATTTTTGTATAACCTCTGTCACTTCAGCTCATATTTCATAAAAATGTCAACAGCAACAAAACTTGAATTTCAATGTTTTTTTATTCAGTCTATATGACAACTGAACATACTTTACAATCTTAATAGCCTTCAACAGTAAAGAGACAAACATACAATTAGTCCTCTCATGGTTACACTGTTAGGTATACAGAAGAAAACACAGAAACACTTCAGATTTGGCATATCAACAAAAGCCCAGCTTTTCAAGCTAGAGAGCATAAGGCAGTGACTTTCATAATCAATTTAGGTCTTTTAATGTATTTTAACATTTGGCATATTTATACAGGGGTAATACAGTCAGTGCATTTTTCAGAGATTCACATTACTTGTTTATGCAACAGCTTTCGAAGACAGCACCATAATAATCCTTAACAGACCACTGCGTGGAAGCCATTTCTCCCCTACAACTCTGTATTTCTCAAGAGCATATCCCTCTTTCCAGAGTGTGGAGGAGGCTGAATGTCAGTAAGCAACACAGAGAAACAGATTTGAGATCAGTGATCATTTTAAATTCGGTGGCCAAGCTTCAACGACTTTACTATTGATTCCACGGTGACAAGAATTACAGGGCAAATGGTTTGTTAGCTTATGTTTACAGGGATAAACATCCTACAAGGCGATTATTCTTCTGAAGTAAAAAAGTCAAGATTACCCATTAACATAAAAGACATGTAATTGTGTACGGGCTAACAGTGTAATAATGACTGTACAGTACAATAAGGTGCCGACTAGAAATTAAAGCAATGACAATGTGTTTCTCATTGGAAGTGTAGGTGACGCAACACAGCAAGCAATTAAGCATACACAAAGGCAAACGTATTTTTTTCATTTTGGTTCAGAAAACAGAACTCAAACAGAACACTGCATGAACACTGATTTCAATCAACCAACGGTCTCCTAATGAAGCCGATCTCATTCACAACAACGCAGGAGTCAGGCAAATCATTTATACGTCATTTTCTATGAGCTGCAAATTTATATTCCTTCACAGCATGTCTGTTATCTTTAAATCTTACGCAAATCGCCAATTGAAACAGTTATCATACCTACAGTAACCAAGTTACAGGCAGACATTAAGTTACATACAAAACAGCTAAAACTCCTGAAATTAACATGACAGGAGACCCTGTCAAATTATTTTTTAATTTTTGTGTATGTGCATTTCACAAACTGTGGAAATCGTGTTATAGATCACCTGCCAGCAAAAATGCTACAACCTTTAGCTTGCAAACTCATCCTGATGGTTCTGTAAAGAAGCAAAAAACCCCGAGAGCTGGTAGAGTTGGATAATTGCAAAACAGCAACGTTTTCACATAGTTCAACATTCTAGTAAACATATTATAAAAAGAACGATTTGTCTAAGTGCTTTTGTAAAAGATGCAACATTAGATGTATAAAGAGACATGTATAAAGCACTGACATCAAGTACAGTAGCAAACTTATACACCATTTTTAGTTCTTTAAGAGTTTGTTTTGTCTCTCCTCCAAGAGAAATATGATTAAATCAACCACAAATGTGTAATATTTACATTTCTAAAGCACTTTTCAACATATGCTGTACCTCAGCAAACTAGACATTTTTCTTCAGACAACATTGCCTCTCAGCGAAAACTTCATTACCCTTTTAATAAACAGACACACAACAACACCGGCGACCAGGGAAACTTGGCTAATGTCTGGACGGTCAGTACACTTGTTGACCGCAGCTGAAATGTTCACAGTTCACAGTCAGTAACCAATAAGACAGTAAAGTCGCTAAATACCTATAATAATAATTGAAAATCACAAAACAAATGTGCAAGTCTTGCACATCATGACATAAAATAAGGTGCATTTACAGCGCATTTTCCTGTGAAGTTGTTATCTCGGTAAAAAAATGGCGATATAATGCAAAAAATGCTGCAAGGCCCAGTGAATGCAGATTTTTCCCAGCTTTTAATAAAACAATGCTCCAAGTTGACACTTTCTCAATTTGAACTGAGCTCAGCAACACTTCTGATGATGGTAATTCAAAGGTGCTTGGACTGAAAGGCAACTACAGAGGAAAAACACTGACCTGACTTGATGGTTGTTGAATATGTATAACTATCCATTATCAGTTATTGAGAAAGGTTGAACTGTCTGTTGAACTTGCAAAAAGTGACAGATTTCAGCATTACATCGGCCCACCTCACAGGACTGAATCTTTCCACCTTTTTGTACAGCAGACTATCAAGAGCACACAACCATTAATAGTTTTGAGTACTTAACAGGCATTATATCTGGCGCACAAATTGAATCTGAATCAGTTAGTCCTGTCTATATGACTGCCTTGCACAGAACAAGGCACAGTCATTATGCACGATTACAACAACTCAACAGTCTGATGTGGGATGCTGCTACATGTTTAGCGAATGCGCGATTAAAAATCGACACATAAGCACACTATTTTATATAATATTTGTTCTTAATGTTGGTGCTGCACAGCTGCCTGTCATCTGCAAACACTTTCACAGACACTCAAATTTGCTTCAATAAGCGTTCCATAAACTACAGATGTTCAGCACTGGGGAATCAACAAAACTAAATTTCACTTAACAGCAAGAGGGCCCACATGATACCTTTTAGAAAGACAATTAAGCTCACAGTGTAGCAACTTTCAAAAAGCCGAGACTGTCCCGGATCATATTATGCGAAGTCCGTAGGCTGCATGCATTGACACTGATGGAAAATCCTCATAATACACTCATGATTACAACAGGGGAGTATACAGTGTATATGCATGGTTGTCTATGACGAATCCATTGTAACAAATGTGGCCCCTTTGCCTGTCCTGCATCCATATAATCTTTCTAAATGTGTTTAGCTGACTTGATAGTGTGGGTCTCTCCTGCAAAAGAAGATGTATGATTACATTATCATCCCTATCTTTGGTCTGTCATCAGGACAGAACAGCTGATCAGATCCAGCTGCTCTGTCACAGCTTCAGAAAAATCTAAACATTTTTTGGGATTTTAAATACAGCCCATCACTGATTCCTAATGTATTCATCCGGTCGCCCCGCTGCACTGTGACCTTAGTCCTACAGCAGGGCATTGGACATGTTACTGTTCTGCCAGCGCAAACAGGTGGTCTTGCAATGCTTGTACAGGTGGGAGGACTGGCTGAAGCGCTTTCCACACTTGAGACATGCGTAGGGCTTCTCTCCTGTGTGGACGCGGATGTGTTTCTTGCAGTCAGTCAGGGTGAGGAAGGTTTTGCAGCAGATTTTACAGGCGTATTTCCGAGCTCCCTCAACCACCAAGACATTATGCTCCGACAGAGCCTTCTTGCACTTTGACAGGACGTCTGCTGAAGCTCGGGTAAGCTGAGGGGGGAGGGAGGTGGGCCTGCCATTGTTCATCTCATATCCACCGCTCTCGTTTAGAAGCAGAGGACTTGCCAGACTTGAGGAGGAAGAGGCAGCATCCTGGAGAACACCGCCCACTCCGTCTTCACCTCCCATGCCAGTGGTCATTTTCGGAGCAATACGTCTGTAACCTGGGTAACCCAGAGCAGCGGCAGTCACTCCCCCTGCTCCTCGTGATGGTCGCCCCAGGGAGTGAAGACCTAGACTAGAGCGCTGGAAGTCCAAACCAAAGGGATCTCCCCCTCCACTACCACTTTCCCCACTTCCTCTAGGGTTCCCTAAACCATCATGCAGGGGGCGGAGGAATAGAGAATCCGCGTGTAGGTTGTCTCCAAAACTGTTGCGACTCTCGCCACCGAGCGGACCCGACTTCACAAGAGAGGAAGAAGCAGAGCCTGATGAACCAGCAGCTTCCTGTCTGAGGAGGAAGTGGTGTGCTACTGCATCGCCAGTTGTTGTGTTGGGGAGGTCATCCTCTCCAGCTACCAACCCTGCCCCGCCACGTCCAAAATCCTTAGGGCTGAGGAAGCTAGATATACTAAAATCCGGTTTGGCACCCAGTCCGCTATTACAGCCAAAACTTCCTTCGACTCCGGCGCCGTCTCCCATGCTGCTCTTGAGGAGCGGCTGCAGCAGAGAGTCAGAGCTGTGTTGGGGCTCAGCGGTGAAGCTGCGGTCACTGCTCTCTGGGCTCAGCTCCGCCTTCTCCTCCTCCTGGCCTCCGGACTCAGCCTGCGATGTCACGTCACTGATTTCATCAGTCGGCTCAGGCGAACTTAGCGGCTCTCGTTTAACCACCACCTATGTGGAGCAAAGGAGGAGTTTCATCTCAGGCCAAAGGAGATTTACATTCTTTAGACAGCAGCTAAACTAGAGCAGCATAATTTTACATTTACATGTGTGTTAAATGCTTTTGTGATTGTCAGTAAGCCTCATTCAAGAACTTGTACAAACAGATTTATTTTTTTCTTTAATGGCACATATGAGTGATTTAAGAAAACTCACATTCACGGTTAACTAAATATTTAGTTAACAAGCTTCCAATAAATATTTGACTTAAATCCAAGTGTGTTTATCTGTCTGTTTAGAGATTGTTGTCTGTTTGGACATTTTCTAATTTATTTCATATTTATTCTCTATTATCTACCCACAGTCTTCCATTTTATCAGTAGTATAGTTCATTTTGTGAAAATAATTAGAGTTAAATTAAATATTAAGTGAAGAGGTAGAATGAAATGAATGCATTTGGTAATACATTGTCATTTGCAAGTGCTGTCATCATTTCAAGTGTTAGCCAGTGGGAAAAAAACACTTGTTTGACTTAAGAATTATAATACATTCATCTAAATAAATGTGCAGTTTAAATAGGTTACAACATTAATATTCTGTTCACCATATCATCACCATGTCTTGCAGATTTACTGAAAGGTTTGAGTGAGAGCATTTCTATTTTTAGTTTTTATAGAGGAAGATTCTCACACTGTGAAAGCTGCCTCAGGGTCTTTACATGGTCTTTGCTGTTTTTTGCCCCCAACGTCTCCTCCCAGGCAGCGCGGCAATGGTTATGGTTAGCTGCCTGGAAGGCGCCGTTGGAGGCAAAAAACACCATTGAGCTCTTTACACAAGTCGCCGTCCCAGGGATCATCCTCTGTTGGACCAGGCAGTGTTCCATCTTCACCTACATTGTAATTTGCTTGTATCCATCTCCATGACTGGCATGTCCCCTTGACTGCTTTGCTTTGGCAAAATGTTTTTTAAGCACCTAACTTAATGTCAAATCATATCTGTTACAGTACAGCTCTAATGACATGTACGTATTATATTCTAATTTGTTTTGGGTCCCATAACAAGACAACTGACACTGCTCAATTCCTTCCATTGAAGCTATGCTTCTATTGAATACGCACCTGCTCATGAATGGGTGGCATTTATCAGGTAGAAATAGGGAATTTATGACAACAGGTTTGTGCAGTTAAGAGTTTTAAGACTCTGACTTGGAACACACATGCCAGCGAACCTCATCAAATTAAAGTACGAGATTTAGGATACAAATGTTCTGCACGGCTTAATGAGAGTCACTTACTATGTCAACAACAATAAATCCAGCTACAACTTTACCTTCTGTTCCTGTTCTTCTGCCTCCTCCTCCTCTGTCCCCGCTTTGTTCTTCCCACCTGCTCTGTTGACCTGGTGGTCCTGGTCTTCCATGTCCTCTTCCTTCCTCACCCCTCCCTGCATTCTACCCAAGTCCTCCTCACAGTGCCCACTGTCTGACTGGCTGGGCATCTGAGGATCATCTTGTGACACCCCTACTAGCCCAGTGATAGTGGCATCCAATTTGGATTCATCCTCCATCTTGTGGGAGTCGGGGGAGCGCAGTGCTCCTTCTTCTCGCTCTACGTTCAGCCCTGCTTCTCCTAACAGCCCTAAGTTAGGAGCCGAGGGGCGCTGCCTTTGCCTGGGTCTCTCCTCTGACAGGGCCAGGGAGGGCTTGCGTTTTTGGAAGCGTCGGATTGGGAAGGAGGCTCTCTGTTCGACCCCACTACTGCCAACTACATTTCCAACTCTGTCCTCCTCCATCCCACCCAAAGCAGAGCTCACCAAGCTAAGCCCCAGCTGCTGCAAGAGGAAGGAGCGCTGCAACTTGGATGTGGCCGTGTTTGCTGCAAGGTTAGCATTAGCTGCTAGAGTAGGGTTCACTGCTAAATCTGCTACTTGCTGCTGCTGCTGCTGCCTGTGCCTCTGCTGCTCCAGCTGAGGGTGATGATGGGTGCTTCTGTCGGACGAGGGGGACATGGGCAGGGTACGCGTGGTCAGGTAGTGTTTGCAGGCCTTGACTACGTTGTTGAGGTGCAGATGTGAGGCTGCAAGGAGCATATCCATGACATTGCTCTCCCCCAGCATCAGTGTTGAGGTGTACATCATGTCCACCAGAGCAGCAAAAGCTTCAGCTGTCACCACCTGCAAGTACACAGGAAGTTGATTCATCTTGTTGCCACTATTTGAAACAGTAGCAACCCAGAGTTAAACAAAAATCTGTTTTTACTTTAAAGCTATCACTTCTATGATTATCTGAAGTTGAAGACTCACTCTCTCCTCAACTCCTACCTCTGATCACTATCTGACTCATCCATGCATGACTACAAACATTAATGTAATGAATGCCCTCTTTTTTCACAGTATTATTAAGGTCCTAACCTCGCTGTCCAACTGGATCATGTTCATGCTAGAATCTCCCTCTGCAACCGTAAACAGGGCTCTGAAGTGGGTGCTGCAGGCTGCCAGCACCGAGCGGTGGGCCTTGAAGTGTCTGCTGCCAACCACGATGACACAGTCGCACAGCTGACCGTGGACACGCTGATAGTTGAGCTGCTGAAAGATCTGCTGGAAGTGGCCCGGGAAATCCATGGTCCTAAAGACAGAGGCAGGCAAAGGTTGAAGGCGGTAGAGGAAAAAAAATCTAACGTGAAAAATCAAAGCTGATGCCATTAGTCAAGTGATATTTATCGACAGCAGTTTTGATAAAGGTTTAAATCATTTGTCAAAAAAAGCCAAACATTTAATGATTTGTCATAGAAAACTTAACATATTTGTGTTTAGATTGTTGGTAGGACAAAACAAGCAGTTTGAAGACATCACATTTGAGCTCTGGGAAACACTGATAAGCACTTTTCACTATTTACTGATATTTCATAAACTAATTGATTAACTGATTAATTGGGTAACTATGCACAGATTAACTGATAAAGAAAATATGTGTTAGTTGCAGCTTTAGAGAGTGTAAAGATGATGGTGGCCTTAATGAGGGTATGTACAGGACAGATGGAAGTAAAGGTGGGGTTAGAGTGAGGTTTCACACAGATGATGGTTTTCATGTGACACTTTTGTTTGTGAAGGTGTTGATAATGTTATGTGGACACAGTGACAAAATAACCAAAAACTGAGATGGGGTGAAAACAAGCATAAGTGGTGGTCCTACAGATTTAGAATAGAACTTTATTGTCATTGTCACTTTTACAACGACATTTTCAAAGTACTGACCCGTCAGTGCGTCATTCTTAATATTAAGATATAACCAAAAGTAGTAAAAAAAAAAGAATAAAATGATACATAGCATCTAAAAGCAGCATCAACAGGCATTCATAACTGCATACATACACAGCAGCATAAACAGGCATACATACATACATACATCCTTACATCCTTACATACACAGTCACACTTATTGCGCAATCCCTCAATGGACTATCAGTTCATTTCAATTTAGCAGCATTGGTTTAGGTATTGCAGTTGGGTAAAAACAGTTTTTGAATCTATTTGTTTTTACCCTGATGGATCTGTACCGTCTACCTGACGGTAGCAGTTCGAACAGGGGGCGGCCTCGGTGGGAGGTGTCCTTTAGAATGTTCTGGACTTTGTTTGAGACAGCGGGAACTGTGTAGTTCTACCAGTCTAAGGAGAGGGCAGCCGACGATCTTCTGTGCGGTGTTTAATGACCCTTTGGAGCGCTTTCCTCTGAGCCACTGTTCAGCTGTTGTACCACACTCACATGCAGTATGTCAAAATGCTCTCTATGGAGGCTCGGTAGAAGGACACCGGCAGTCTCTGTGTGATGTTGTTTCTCCTGAGAACTCTCAGGAAATACAGTCTCTGCTGGGCCTTTTTCAGCAGCTCAGAGGTGTTCATGCTCCAGGTCAGGCCCTCCTCAATGTGGACTCCCAGGAAGCGGAAGTCCGCCACCCTCCCCACACAGTCCCCGCTGATGATTAGCGGTGGAATGCCCGTTTTATTTCTCCTGTAGTCTATTATGAGCTCCTTGATCTATGAGGTATTCAGAAGCAAGCAGATAAAGAAGGCCTAAACGTTACACAAATTCCAGTGAAATAGTTAATGTGTGCACCCAGAACAAGGTTTTACAGTGGGCTGAGTCCTTGCTATTGTTGCTAAGTTGCTGTGAAATAACTCGCACTTTAGCTATCGTTACTCCCAACTGTTTACTGTTGCTTAAAATATGAGGTTTACCGTGACAAACGCAATGACAACACCGTAGCTACTACATGGCATAACGTTAGCCGCGGAGTGCAACGTTTCTCTGCAGTGTAATACCGTTACCGTTAGATAAGAAGTCTAGATGGCTAACACATGACCAGCTAAACTAGCATATCATTCTATTGTTATGACGGCGAGACAAGAGAGCCAATAATACCTAACATTACCTTGAATTTCCCAAAGCGTAGCAGAATCAAGAGGCCTTGACCAGAAACTGACGAGGCTAAAGTTAGCTACAGCAGAAGCAGCAACTTAGCATACGGTCACCTAGCTGGACCGCTTGTTTGTATCGAAGCAGCTTTTACCCCCATCAAAGATAGCAATAGCTGGGTAACATTTCTACTGCTACATCCCACGTCCCCTTCGGTTTTGGCTATGGGGGCGAAAGCTGCCAGGGATGTGAGCTCACGGTGACCGTCTGTCAGTGTAACCCCTAGGCACAGTCAGATAAAAGATCCATTAATAAGACTGACTGTTAATCTCTATGCGGGTCCGACATACTTGTTATAATTTCTAAAAAATGTATCACACTCAGACGGTTTTTTTCTTATATACTGTCTATGGTTTTCCCAAGCAGACTCACAGGGTGGCGCTGTGCTTCACTTTAATGTCCGTGACCTCGCCGAGGTGAAGGGCTGCAACTATACGTTTCACCCACAGGGGGTCGCTGTTTCTCAGAGCCTGTGTATCCAAAGATTATAGAGAGGGTCAAGATGAAGATTATAGAGTGTCAATCAGAATCAAAATCATCTTCAATGTCCAAGTAAACACGTACAAAGAATTTGACTCGGGCTCTTGACTTTTTGTTGCTTTCAATGTACTATACACAGAAATAGACACGTGGCTAAAAACAAGGTGGATGCGTGGTGTTACAGGGTTATTGCACAAGCAAGATGTTTACCCGGTGGAAAAACATTCTGCTACTGTCTTCTTGTATGTGTAAATTTGTATTTTATGATTGCCCGTTACAATTACTCTTTACCTCAATATTTTAATGGATACATTTCACATGAACATGATATATTTGGTGGTCAATATAAAATATATGTTCATGGGAGCATTATCTATTGTGTGGACTATTTTTCTGTCTTTTACATGGTTTTCTGTCCATCACCTAGTATTTATTGTCTGGACGTGCAACCTTTTGTAAACTTTTTACATTTTAAATAGGCTCACACAAAGTACACTTCTTAGGTCTTCCCCTAGTATAAATGGCTTTCATAGCGTATGATATGTAGATTATTGCAGACAAAAAACTATCAAAGAGTAGAGTATGTACATTGTACATTATTGTGTTATTAGTGTTTTTGTATTTAAAGTTGTATGATGATTCCCCTGAATAATTGTTACTTATTTATTACTACTGTTTTTTCTTTCTTTTTTGACTTACTGTTTATTGGGTAGATATTTGTTTACAATTATTAATATATACTTTTTTTCTAGGACCTTTTTTAGATATTTTATATTTTGGAATTAAGTTTGTGTAGACCTAATGCACTTTGATCTAGCTGTTGAATTATGTTTGTTGATATCTTTTTTTTAAAACGGCTTTCTAATATGAATACTAGCATTCATAAAAAAGTATGAATAATAATGCAATAGTAAAATAAAACCTTGAGAATTGCAGCTACTGAAACTAATTTCACAAAGTGGTTTAAGAACAAAATCAATCTTGGCGAACACGGAAGTACAAAGGAGTGAAACCTCTTGCATCAAACTCATGACAACAAATATGGCTGCCACCTGCTCGTTGGTGTGTTGTGGAGAGGAGAGCGACTCTGAAAAAGCTGTTATTGGTGACTGTCTCACATTTGTTCGTTGTCGAACATATTAGAAGAATATTCTAATTTAAATTGTGTCAGTAAATGCTGGGTCGTGCTTATGTTCTCTATTTTAAACACCCGTTTATAATTGCACACGTGGGGGCTAGCAACAGGGCTAGTTGTTCAGTGTTGTGCTTGCCAGAGTGAAGTTTGAGGTTATTCTCATGTGTAGGAAGTTACATTTCACAGTAGTAAGCAGAGTGAGAAAAACGTTTTCTTGAATTTGTTGTATCTTGTTAGTTGCTGCTTGCGTTAATTAAACTTAACGTGCATGTCTTCCGAAATGTGTTTATGGTGGTATGAAACGCAGGCATTGACAAGGTCCTCGTTATGTTTCAGTCCGCTTTTCAAATGGCAGTGTCAAAAATGCAGACAAACTGGATTTCACGATGTACAAGAACGCAGATGAGAGTAACCCCAGGAAAAAGAGCAGGCGGATAATGGTGAGAAAGATGGACTGCCTTCATCCTCAGTACTATACATTTGCACTGTTACGTTACCGTACATCTACAATTTGTTGTTTAGGTTGTGCTGCTCTACTTGGAGTACTTTCATGACTGTGTTGCTTATACTTTACTCTGTCTAGGCTGCTGAATCAGACAGACTGTGCTATGTTGGAAATAATTTTGGGCCGGGGTCCTTGAAATGCAACAACCTTTGCAAGTATGTAGCATATTTTGAGATGTATCATTGTGTAACTACCTACAGTAATACGTGTGATATTTCTGTTTAGATATTATGTAGGAGTGTTGAACAGGCAGACCATGCAAATGGAGGTGCACAGTGCTCAGCTCTTTAACATGCAACCTGTTATACCGGGAGACGCAACAGAGACCGCAAAGCCCAAGGACACTACTCAGACCTACAGAGATAAGGTGCGATGATTTGTGCTGTTTTTCTTAGAATAAGAGAAGACTGGTCTCCAATAAGAATGAACTCGGTATTGATGTTTTAATCTTATGTTAACATTTTCTCTTTAGGTTGACTCTTTGATCGAGGCGTTTGGCACCAACAAACAGAAGAGAGCTCTGAGCTCCCGCAGGCTGAATCAGGTGGGCAGTGATACCCTGCACCAAGCAGTGGCTAAGGCTGCCAACAATGTGATTGACCAGAAGGGTCTGGAAGGTAAGCTACACGAAGTCATGGAAATTAAAGTCAGTAGTCTAAAAATCATCAATTAGTCATCTGAGGAGAGGTTGGTTTATAAAGAAGGACAAGGGTTATGTTAAATAACTGGCTGCTTGAGTTGTCATTTTTCTCTCTACATAGTCTTTCTGTTCTGGTGTCAATTTGTTAATATAAAATGTTCGTCTTTTTTCTTTCCTCAGCTCTACAACAGGAAGTAGCTGAGACAGAGGTCCAGGGAGACCTGGCTCTCCACCTACCCCCTTGCAATGCAGGCGCTGACAAACCTGAGAATGTCTACCTATTTGATGATCGTATCCTTCTGTGTTTGTGTGCCTGAAGATCAAGATAAGAATTGGATAGGGAGTGAGGACTGTTGGAAATGGAAAATGCCACATACAAGAACAGTTTCTTAAAGCATTTTGTAGGCAAATAAAAGTGGTGAACTTTGAGTTGAACATGATATCTTTACCTATTGTTTACTCTGCAAGAAAAAAGCCAGCACGTACGTGTGTTGAACTGTAGATATTGGAACAGATATAATTGCTGGAGGTGAAAGCTACAGCTGAGCTTGTTTGTTTGGGTCTCCAGCCTTAAACTGATATCCACAGTCCTGAGTCCAGTAGAGTTTGGAGCTTTGGAGCAGGCTGGTTCCAAGATGGCAGCACTCACATCTGAGGAGCTGAAGAAGATGAGAGATGACGCAGGGTAGGGTGACGGAGGACTCGCGCTTGCTTCGGTATTTTATTAATCTACATTTTGTTTCCTGCATTGCATTTGAATTGTTTGGTACTTTGTACTTTTTATTGAAGGTGCTTGTGTGTTGTGAAGCACCTGGAGAACATGCCAACTGTGGGTGAAGCCAGAGATAAGGCGGCACGCTGTGCCTTTTACCTCTCTATGCTCCTCAAGCTGGCACGGCAGAAGAGCATCACCCGCAAGTGTGAGTAATGTTGTTTGCCTTCATCAAATGCATGTCAAAGGTGTTTCTACATGCATCTCTAGAGCACAAACTAATTGTGATTTATGTTTACATACAGTTGGGCAGGAGGAAGGCTGTCCTCGCATCATTCAGAGCAAACTGCTCAGAACATTCACTGTGGAGACTTTCAACAATGGCAGGTATGATGGAAGTTTTGCACATGTATCATTCTGTAAAATATCTGCAGGGACTGCATCAGCTTCTATATCAATAGCGCCTAACAACTAGGATGTGTCTGGAATTTGATTTGCAACGTTGAATCATGACTTTCTTAAGCCAAGTGGTGTGTTATCTGTACGCATTTTGAGCTATCCGCATGTATGTCTACGCTGTATACAGCGGGCGTAAACCTACACGCCACTTGGCGTGTTACCGCGAGAAGAAAGCTACGGTTGGGTTTAGGAAAAGAACAGGGTTGGCTTTAAGGAAACATAACACGGGGGACACGATCCCTGCTTTACTGGGTGAAAATCCTGTGTTTTACCCATCCGCCACCCCTCAATTTGCAACTTCATATTAAAAATGAATGAGAATGCTTTACTTTTCCTTGCCTACATTTCTGAATACAATGAACAAAGAGGCTGTTATTGTCCCTTGCTGTATTTCAGTAAGAGTACTGCAACGAACAATGCGTTGAGCATAAACGTCTCCTTGCGCGCTCGTAGGGTGCACGGCATCTACGGAGGCCCGTGCACAGTGTCGAGCGCGAGTCTACCCACACCTTAACCCCGCTGCTTAAAACAATCCTTGAAGAAACCGTGTTATGTCATAACACATAGGTCTTACTAATATAGTTGTTGCATTGATTTTATCGAAAAATACATCTCTTAATTTCACTTTTTCTCCTTACCTCATTCTAGGGTCCAGAACATAGTGTCAGCATCAATGCGTGCCAAATTAGCAGCTTACGCCCTGGCTCTGCTGCTGCATATGAATCGCATGACTGGTGACCTCACATTACTGCACCGTGACCTGGGAATCACTGAAGCCAGGTAAGAGCAAAAGGCAGTGTATATATGTGTGTGTGTGTGTGTGTGTGTGTGTGTGTGTGTGTGTGTATATATATATATATATATATATATATATATATATATATATATATATATATATATATATATATATATATATATATATATATGTATGTGTGTATATATATATATATATGTATGTGTGTATATATATATATATAGTATGTGTGTATATATATATATATGTATGTGTGTATATATATATATATATAGTGTAGTATATATATATGTATATGTGTATATATGTATATATGTATATGTGTGTATATATGTATATGTGTGTATATATGTATATGTGTATATATGTGTATATGTGTGTATATATGTATATGTGTGTGTATATATATATATGTGTGTATATATATATGTGTGTATATGTATATGTGTGTGTATATATATATGTGTGTATATGTATATATGTATGTATATATGTGTGTATATATGTATATATGTGTGTATATATGTATATATGTGTGTATGTATATATATATGTATGTATGTGTGTGTGTGTATATATGTGTGTGTGTATATATATGTGTGTGTGTGTGTATATATATATATATATATATATGTGTATATATATGTGTGTATGTATATATATATGTGTATGTATATATATATATATATATATATATATATGTATGTATGTGTATATATGTATATATATATGTATGTATGTGTGTATATGTATGTGTATATATATGTGTGTATATATGTATATATATGTATGTGTGTATGTATATATATATGTATGTGAAGAGCATCACCCGCAAGTGTGAGTAATGTTGTTTGCTCTTCATCAAATGCATGTCAAAGGTGTTTCTACATGCATCTCTAGAGCACAAACTAATTGTGATTTATGTTTACATACAGTTGGGCAGGAGGAAGGCTGTCCTCGCATCATTCAGAGCAAACTGCTCAGAACATTCACTGTGGAGACTTTCAACAATGGCAGGTATGATGGAAGTTTTGCACATGTATCATTCTGTAAAATATCTGCAGGGACTGCATCAGCTTCTATATCAATAGCGCCTAACAACTAGGATGTGTCTGGAATTTGATTTGCAACGTTGAATCGATGACTTTCTTAAGCCAAGTGGTGTGTTATCTGTACGCATTTTGAGCTATCCGCGTGTATGTCTCACGCTGTATACAGCGGGCGTAAACCCTACACGCCACTTGGCGTGTTACCGCGAGAACGTGTTATCGCGAGAAGAAAGCTACGGTTGGGTTTAGGAAAAGAACAGGGTTGGCTTTTAAGGAAAGCATAACACGGGGGACACGA